>NC_064625.1:169578268-169878268 GCF_023898315.1 Schistocerca nitens
TATAGAAGTGAAACATGGACGATAAATAGTTTGGACAAGAAGAGAATAGAAGCTTTCGAAATGTGGTGCTACAGAAGAATGCTGAAGATAAGGTGGGTAGATCACGTAACTAATGAGGAGGTATTGAATAGGCTTGGGGAGAAGAGAAGTTTGTGGCACAACTTGACTAGAAGAAGGGATCGGTTGGTAGGACATGTTCTGAGGCATCAAGGGATCACAAATTTAGCATTGGACGGCAGCGTGGAGGGTAAAAATCGTAGAGGGAGACCAAGAGATGAATACACTAAGCAGATTCAGAAGGATGTAGGCTGCAGAAGGTACTGGGAGATAGAGCAGCGTGGAGAGCTGCAACAAAACAGTCTCAGGACTGAACACCACAACAACAACAACAACAACAACATATGTCAATTTACAAGAAGTTCAATAAAAATGTGGATCGTGAACACCAAGTCAAAAGTTATTTGTACCAAACCATTGTTCTGATCTGGGATTGTTTGACCATTAAGAATTTCCTGAAAAACGCATTTGTTAGGTCTTCAAATATTGCTAAGATACAGATCTGGATCTTGTGGCAGTTAAAGTGGAATGAGCCATAACAACTTCGACGAAATATACATGGGAATCCATTCAAGATAAATGCCAAAATTAATGACTTTTTTACAGTGACCTCGATATTTCCATTCTGACGATACCATCCACAGTCAATAACTTTGTTGTTGCCCGATAAAGCGAACATATGCTGCGTGAGCAACATTATTAATCTGCAATGAGATTTTCACTCTGCAGCGGAGTGTGCGCTGTGTTGGTAGATCACTTGCCCGCGAAAGGCAAAGGTCCCGAGTTCGCGTCTCGGTCCGGCACACGGTTTTAATCTGCCGGAAGTTTCATAATTAATCTGATTTCTAACCTACTTTGCAGGTGGTCGTATTGTTAGACGCTACCTAGCTTATGAACGGATATTTTCTATTTTACTACCAGGGATTCGTGGTTATTGGTTGCTCGTTCCGCAGCAATAATGTAACTACTCTTTTTCGTTGGGCTTGTTATCCTAATAACATTTCAGCAGCAAATTGCATAGACGCTGTACGAGATGTAGCGGGTATTTCTAACGCACTTAGGGAGCTACACTGATCAACCAGAACGTTACGACCACGTACCTAGTAGCCGGATAACTGCGGCGAGGCGTCGTAGCATCAAACCAATGAAGCCTTGGTAGATCGCGGATCTGCACATACAAGTCACCTCATTCCCGTAAATCGCAGCGAGGTCGGAGATGAGCTGTGACGCCACGTTCAGTCACGCATCAGATGTGTTCAGTCGGGTTCAGATGTGGCTCGTTGGGGCGCCAGCACACCAATCGAATTAAGTAATTCTACTATCTCGGCAGCAAAATAACCAATAATGGGAAGAAACAAGGACATCAAAAGGAGACTAACACTGACAAAAAGGGTATTCCATACCAAGAGAAGTGTACTAGTATCAAACGTAGGCCTTAGCTTTGAGGAAGAAATTTCTGACACCGTAGTTTGGGGCACAGCGCCGTAAGGTAGTGAAATATGGACTGAGGGAGAACTGGAACAGAAGAGAATCGAAGCGTTTGAGATGTGCTGCTACAGCCGAATGTTGAAAAGCAAGTAGACTGACAAGATAAGGAATGAGGAGGCTCTGCGCAGAATGGAGAGGAAAGGATTATGTGGGAAACACAAGGGTAACGGTCTGGATGATAGGACGTGTGTTAAAACATCAGAGAACGACTTCCGTGGTATTAGATGGAGCTGTAGAGGACAAAAACTGTAGAGGAATACAGAGATTGGAATACTTCCAACAAATAATTGAGGACGTAGGTTGCAAGTGCTACTCTGAGATGAAGAGGTTAGCACAGGTAAGGAATTCGTGGCGGGCCGCATCAAACCAGTCAGTAGACTGATGACCCGAAAAAAAGAACATGTGTCACTTTGTTAAAGAGCCTCTATTATGTGATTTTGTGTGCATTATTGAATTGTTCTGTATCTTAATCCCTACATGTACCGGGTGATCAAAAAGTCAGTATAAATTTAAAAACTTAATAAACCAAGGAATAATGTAGATAGAGAGGTAAAAATTGACACACATGCTTGGCATGACATGGGGTTTTATGAGAACAAAAAAAATTGCTAGATGCGTGAAAGATTTCTTGCACGCGTCATTTGGTGATGATCGTGTGCTCAGCCGCCACTTTCGTCATGCTAGGCCTCCCAGGTCCCCAGACCTCAGTCCATGCGATTATTGGCTTTGGGTTACCTTAAGTCGCAAGTGTATCGTGATCGACCGACATCTCTAGGGATGCTGAAAGACAACATCCGACGCCAATGCCTCACCATAACTCCGGACATGCTTTACAGTGCTGTTCACAACATTATTCCTCGACTACACCTATTGTTGAGGAATGATGGTGGACATATTGAGCATTTCCTGTAAAGAACATCAACTTTTCTTTGTCTTACTTTGTTATGCTGTTGTTGTTGTTGTTGTTGTTGTGGTCTTCAGTCCTGAAACTGGTTTGATGCAGCTCTCCATGCTACTCTATCCTGTGCAAGCTTCTTCATCTCCCAGTAACTACTGCAACCTACAGCCTTCTGAATCTGTTTAGTGTATTCATCTCTTGGTCTTCCTCTACGATTTTTACCCTCCACGCTGCCCTCCAATACTAAATTGGTGATCCCTTGATGCCTCAGAACATGTCTTACCAACCAATCCCTTCTTCTAGTCAAGTTCTGCCACAAACGTCTCTTCTCCCCAATACCTCCTCATTAGTTATGTGATCTACCAATCTAATCTTCACCATTCTTCTGTAGCAACACATTCTCTTCTTGTGCAAACTATTTATCGTCCATGTTTCACTTCCATACATGGCTACACTCCATACAAATACTTTCAGAAACGACTTCCTGACACTTATATCTATACTCGATGTTAACAAATTTCTCTTCTTCAGAAACGCTTTTCTTGCCATTGCCAGTCTACATTTTATATCCTCTCTACTTCGACCATCATCAGTTATTTTGCTCCCTAAATAGCAAAACTCCTTTACTACTTTAAGATTTCCTAATGTAATTCCCTCAGCAGTAGGGCCTTCAAGCACTAAGCAGTAAGCAGACCCACCAAACTGCACACGACGGCGCGATGGTAATCTGTCACATCATCACAAACGTGCCACAGGGCCCACACGGGTGACTGACTCTGCTCTACTTGGATTTGAAATGATCTTAAAGGTTCCTGGATCCGGTTTACAACGAGGTCATGCACCCTCGTGATCGCAGACCTTCCATCTGGCAGTCCACGCATGCCGCCAGCGGTCCCGGTGTCTTGTCGCACTGCGCGACAGTTCAAAAATGGTTCAAACGCCTCTGAGCACTATGCGACTTAACATCTATGGTCATCAGTCCCCTACAACGTACAACTACTTAAGCCTAGCTAACCTAAGGACATCACACAACACCCAGTCATCACGAGGCAGAGAAAATTCCTGACCCCGCCGGGAATCGAACCCGGGAACCCGGGCGCGGGAAGCGAGAACTCTAACGCACGACAACGAGCTGTGGACTGCGCGAGAGTCCCCAACCCAACTGCCTCACTCACATGACACGGAAAAAACCACAACGTCGCCCCAAAGATAGGGCAACAGTTACTACATATCGATAACCGCCGCTGCTGCCACTAGCGTACAGGCAACGCTTGCGAAACGAGTGGCGCCAGTCAAGACGAGAAGAAGACAAACTACCGCAAACTGTGCCAACTAAAGGAGACGGTCTGGCCTCGAACATAGGGCGGAATCCTACAAACAGCACCAACGCGAGCTGCAGCACAGCTCAATATCGCACACCTGTTCGATCTTCGTCGCCAGGGAATTTGTTGCACGTCTTCAGAATGAGATTTCCACTCTGCAGCGGAGTGTGCGCTGATATGAAACTTCCTGGCAGATTAAAACAGTGTGCTGGACCGACACTCGAACTCAAGACCTTTGCCTTTTGCGGGTAAGTGCTCTACCGACTGAGCTACCCATGCACGACTCACGTCCCGTCCTCACAGCTTTACTTCTGCTATACAACTTCTTCGCGGAAGTCAAAGGTCCCGAGTTCGAGTCTCGCTCCAGCACACAGTTTTAATCTGCCAGGAAATTTCATATCAGCGCACACTCCGCTGCAGAGTGGAAATCTGACTCTGGAAACATCCACCAGGCTGTGGCTAAGCCATGTCTCCGCAATATCCTTTCTTTCAGGAGTGCTAGTTCTGCAAGGTTCGCAGGAGAGCTTCTATAGAGTTTGGAAGGTAGGAGACGAAGTACTGGCAGAAGTAAAGCTGTGAGGACGGGGCGTGAGTCGTGCTTGGGTAGCTCAGATGGTAGAGCACTTGCCCGCGAAAGGCAAAGGTCCCGAGTTCGAGTCTCGGTCCAGCACACAGTTTTAATCTGTCAGGAAGTTTCATGTTGCATGTCTTGCAGAGCACGCTGAGTTCCAGGGCAGCGTGTGGGCGAGCGTTACCCTGTTGGAACAAGACATCACATTCCTGTTGTAAGAATGGGTCCAACAACATCCAGCTTGTACGGAGCACTGGTTGGTGTCTCCTGCAGAAACACCAAAGGTGAGCAAGGGTTGTAGTATACAGCTCCCCAAATCATAATGCCTCGGATGGGGCCGGTGTGTCATGGACGAATGCACTCTACAACACAGCACTTACCAGCTCTATGTTGTACGGTCAAACAGAATTGTCTTTAACCGTTGAGGTCTGCAGCGCGGCATTTCATATTCCGAGTGATCTTCTGACGCCACCAACCAACCCGTGCACGTCGATGCTGTGGCGTGAGTGAAAGACAGACTAGAAGTGTCCGTGGCCGTAGTCTCACTGCTGATAACTGGTTCGCAACAGTTCGTGTTGACACGTCTGGGCTCACAAGCCCCCTTAGCTGTGCTTTTTTTCCCTTTATTTGTACACCTTATACAAAGGCGGGCTGGCAGCGGATTACATCTACTCTGCTCTTCAGCCACAAGAATACAATAATTGAAAAAAAGGAGACAGAAAAGTAACAAATCGGAGGTTAAAAAACAGAAGATGAAGCCGTTCACACTCGACGAAACCACACAAAAACACTGTCGGCACTGCACATAAACACTGAAGAACGAGACGGTACAAGTGAACGAGGAGCGTGTCGGCGAAAAACACGAAATCACAATCACGACGGCACAGACACTAAACTGATGGCGATGATCTCTGGCGCACGAATGTCCACTTAGCGTGTATGAGTCCGGGGACCTGCCAAGAGGGGAGGAAGGTGGTGGAGGAGGAGGGAGAGAGGAGAGCAGAGATGCCAATGGCAGGGGATTTGGGGGGGGGGGAGGAGGAATGAAGGTAGGACGGGGTGGGGAAGCTCGGGGGGGAGGAAGGGAGGATGGAGGGAAAAGGAGAGAGAAGGGAGGGAGGGTGTCCTAAGGAAAGGATACAGGAAGTGGGAGGGGAGGATCAAAGTTGATAGGAGGGGCAGATGGAGGGGAGGAGGGCATCATCAGGGAGGGGGAGCTGGCGGAAGCCACCTTGGGAGAGGGTGTGGAGGGTGCAGAGATGGAGAGCAGGTGGGAGGTGGAAATACAGGCGTGGCAGCCGATGGGGGTGGGAGAGGATGGGAGAGACCAACGGGTGAGGAGGATCGAGTTTGCGGGAGGTGTAGAGGATCCGTATCCGTTCGAGGAAAAGGAGGAGGTGGTGGAACGGAATTAGGTCGTACAGGATCCGCATGGGGGAGGGGAGACGGATGCGATAGGCGAGGCAGAGAGCATGGCGTTCTAGGATCTCAAGGGATTTGTAGAAGGTTGGCGGAACGGAGATCCAGGCAGGGTGGGCGTAGCATAGGATAGGACGAATGAGGGATTTATAGGTGTGGAGGATGGTGGAGGGGTCCAAACACCACGTACGGCCGGAAAGGAGCGTGCCTTGGCTTGGGTCATCCGGAGGTGGGGGGTCCAGGAGAGGCGACGGTCGAGGGCGACGCCAAGGTACTTAAGGGTGGGGGTGAGGGTGACAGGACGGCCATAGATGGTGATATAGAAATCGAGGAGGCGGAAGGAAGGGGTGGTTTTGCCTACAATGTTCGCCTGCTTATCTGTGCTGTGGTAGCTGTATGACATGCCGCTGCTGCCCTTATAATACGCCAGGCGTCTGTGCTGGGTGGGCGTCCAAAACCTCGTCTACTACAGGTGTGAGAATGTGACCACTGACACCAGCATCGTTGCACAACTGACGAAGCCCGTCCAACTTGTGTGGCTATTGAGGCGTTCAGAGCGCAAGTGGCGTAACTCCACTTTTCATTGAAAATGAGTTACAGAGATATTCGTTAATAGAGAGACATCTACAGTTCAGAGCTGTAAGTACACGTCTCTGAGGTTTCACCATCTGTGCATAGAGTGCAGCAGTGTGTTAGTGGTTTAACTGTTTCCCGCCTTTGTTCAGAGCACAACGTACGTATTTCCACGCGCATTAGTAGAAAAGGGAATGTGAAGGTTCTTGCAATGACCATATTATGGAGTGTTGTTCAGAACATCTTCCTATCAGTGATACTATCACAGGTAAGCAACTACAATAATAATTAATAATATTGGACATGTAGCCAAAATGAATAACATACTGTTTCTAACCTAACCTGTCGAAGGGTGCTGCACTTTACCATTACATACGACGGCTATTCGGAAAGCTATGAACGACAGGTCGCGAAATGGAAACCACAGTGAAAATCAAAACTGTTTTATTTGCAACTGTTAGCTACAAATCCCAGCTACTTATCTCCATAGTCGCTGATCCGACTTAGACATTTGTCATAGCGTTATACCAACTATCCAATACCCTCGTTATAGAAGGCAGCCGCCAGTGCATTGCTCCAATTCTCTACGCTGGCCTACAGCTCGTTGTCAGTGCCAAAATGTTGTCTTCATAGCCAGCGGTTCATGTGAGTAGATATGAAACTCAGAGGGAGACAATTAAGAGCTGTATTGTGGGTAACCAATCATTTCGAATTGAAAACGATGCAGGAGCATCTTCATTGCCCCTTCAGAATGCGGCTGAGAATTGTCTTGTAGGAGAAAACGCATGACAGTTATGTAATGTTGGCTGCATAGCTTCAGGCGAAATTTCTCACCAGTCCCTCGTACTTGGCGGGAGACATTATTGTTCTAGGTATCTTTATGTGTTTCCTGTGTGCTCAGAACTAAAAAGAACGACGTAATGCGATCGACGAGCATGCTAGAGACTGCAAAACTTCATCGGATTTTCACTGTGGTTTCCATTTCGTGACCGAACGTTCCTTACTTTCCGAATAACCCTCGTATACACCTGAACAGAAGTACAATTTATAACAATAACGAATTGCGTATACTATGAACATACAATAACTGAAACGTAGCAAGGAACTACAGTATTTGACGTAACTTTATCATACTTTTAGATTCCGAGGAAGTACACAGCGGATGTAAAAGGACGCGAACTCCCAATGCATGGAAACGGAACATCCGTAAGAATAACAGGAATAGCGGACAATCGTATATATATCTCGTAGTGGAAAGACCGTTCCAGGAAAGATATTTGAGGACAAGAAGTGTAACTGCAGCAGGAACTGTAATGCAAAAATTGAGGCAAATATGAAGAAAGAAATATTAGAAAATTTTTGTGAATTAGCAGACTGTCCAAACAGAATGTGTATATTCAGGGACTTGTTCAGTCAAACTCAGTATAAAGAAAACGCTTGAAGGATGGATCTCGTTCTCCAAAAGCAGTCACATGCAAATGCTTTCTTAGGGTAGGAAATAATAGAAAGTACTTCTTAGGGACACTACAAATAAATGAAGGGAAATTATACAGGTGTACAGGAAAGGAGGAAGTGTTTGCTGTGACTGATTCACGAGGAAGAAAAACACATGGAAATAAAATAGTCGACAGTAGTGTTGAAGAATATATCAAGTTGTTTTCATCTTACCAGAGGCATTCTGCCACAAACGATTATCCCGATCGACGATATCTCAGCCAAGACCTCACATTGAGAAAAATGTACGAACTCTATATTCAATGGTGTAGGAACACTGGTAAAGAACCAGTGAAAGCAAAATCTTACTATCACGTTTTCAGGTCAAAATTTAATCTACACAAGCCTCCATTCAAAGATATTTGTAAAACGTGCGACCGACTACCGTTGAAGATTGCAACTGAGGATGTACAAAAGAGGCGTAGGCTGCAAAACGAGAAGAACGAAAACCTAGCGCAGGCTGAAGAAGCAAGGGAGTCGGTGGAACAAGACAGAAACGCAGCACCTAGTGGCCACTATGTGTTTACGTTTGATTTCAAAAAAATGTTCAGATGTGTGTAAAATCTTATGGGACTTAACTGCTAAGGTCATCAGTCCCTAAGCTTACACACTACTTAACCTAAAGTATCCTAAGGACAAACACACACACAACCATGCCCGAGGGAGGACTCGAACCTCCGCTGGAATCAGCCGCACAGTCTATGACTGCAGCGCCTTAGAAAGTCCGGCTAATCCCGCGCGGCTACGTTTAATTTACAAAAGGTACTGCCCTTTCCAAAACTGCAGACGCCCGTTTCCTATTGGAAGAGAAATTCATATGTTTATAATCTGGGATGCCATTCTTTTAATGATGGAAACGGACACATGTGTATGTGGAATGAAACAGATGGAGGTCGAGGTTCCCAAGATGATGTGTCCTGTAAAAGGCCTTAAGGAATACGCTAAGACGTACAAAGTAATAATTGCATATTCCGATTCATGTACAGGGCACAACTGTAACGTGTGTGTTTAGTTGCTGAAATTATTGCAACGCCCAGACATGAGAGTGGAAGTAATAAACGGCAATTTATGATACCTGGCCATACCTACCCTGCATAATAATGCAATGAATTAGCCAGTCGTAAAAAACAGTATATTTACACAGATGGTGATTGGGTAGGTACTATCCAAGGGTGTAAAAATGAAAAGCGTTTCATTGTTAGCATAATGAAGAACGATGTCGTAGCGGCCCCATATTGTTATAGGGCCCGCACAACCAACATGCAAGATGCGTTGCCGACCTCCTTTCAGGAGCGTACAGAGAAACATCGCCGGCGGACAGAAACAATAACAGACGTTCCAAATAAACGAAGAACTACTTCGCCAAACAACATGTGACTGTGTTCCACCAATCGGAACTCATATGAATCATGTAGCACTCCGCCGACCTGGCTTTATAAGCACGCCTAGCAGTGTTTACCAACCGCTAGGAACAGCTCCGGCCAGTGCTTTACGTCGGCCCTAGCATTGTACTGACTCGCAGTAGCATTATAGTAGCACGTTGTATTTTGAATTTTTTAGAGTAGATTTTGGTCAGTACTTTCTTCCATTGTCTTATTTACTTATCTGGTTTGCCACCCCAAAAATAGTGGGTTTCTTGTTATTCTTCCGATTAAAACTTAATGTTGGAACCTTACTGTATAAATAAAAAATATTAAATAATGAAGTGTAATCTTCCCGTATAACTAAAAAAAAAAATATGTTGTTGTTCTGGTCTTCAGTCCAGAGACTGGTTTCATGCAGTTCTCCATACTACTCTATCCTGTGCAAGCTTCTTCATCTCCCAGTACCTACTGCAACCTACATCCTTCTGAATCTGCTTAGTGTATTCATCTCTTGGTCTCCCTCTACGATTTTTACCCTCCACACTGCCCTCCAATGCTAAATTTGTGATCCCTTGATGCCTCAAAACATGTCCTACCAACCGATCCCTTCTTCTAGTCAAGTTGTGCCACAAACTCCTCTTCTCCCCAATTCTATTCAATACCTCCTCGTTAGTTATGTGATCTACCCATCTAATCTTCAGCATTCTTCTGCAGCACCACATTTCCAAAGCTTCTATTCTCTTCTTGTCCAAACAATTTATCGTCCATGTTTCACTTCCATACATGCCTACACTCCATACAAATACTTTCAGAAACGACTTCCTGACATATCTATACTCGATGTTAACCAATTTCTCTTCTTCGGAAACGCTTTCCTTGCATTGCCGGTCCACATTTTATATCCTCTCTACTTCGACCATCATCAGTTATTTTGCCCCCCCAAATAGCAAAGCTCCTTTACTACTGACTCATTTCCTAATCTAATTCCTTCAGCATCCTGATTTAATTTGACTACATCCCATTATCCTCGTTTTGCTTTTGTTGATGTTCATCTTATATCCTCCTTTCAAAACACGCCCATTCCGTTCAGCTGCTCTTCCAGGTCCTTTGCTGTCTCTGACTGAATTACAATGTCATCGGCGAACCTCAAACTTTTTATTTCTTCTCCATAGATTTTAATACCTACTCCGAATTTTTCTTTTGTTTACTGCTTGCTCAGTATACAGATTTCATAACATCGGGGATAGGCTACAACCCTCTCTCACTCCCTTCCCAACCACTGCTTCCCTCGACTCTTATAACTGCCTTCTGTTTCTGTACAAATAGTAAATAGGCTTTCGCTCCCTGTATTTTACCCCTGCCACCTTTAGAATTTGAAAGAGAGTATTCAACAGTGTCAAAAGCTTTCTCTAAGTCTACAAATGCTAGAAACATAGGAATGCCTTTCCTCAATCTATATTCTGTGATAAGTCGTAGGGTCAGTATAGCCTCACGTGTTCCAATATTTCTACGGAATCCAAACTGATCTTCCCCGAGGTCGGCTTCTACCAGTTTTTCCATTCGTCTGTAAAGAATTCGCGTTAGTATTTAGCAGCCGTGACTTATTAAACTGAGAATTCGGTAATTTTCACACGTGTCAACACCTGCTTTCTTTGTGATTGGAATTATTATGTTCTTCTTGAAGTCTGAGGGTATTTCGACTGTCTTATACATGTTGCTCACCAGATGGTTGTTTTGTCAGGACTGGCTCTCCCAAGGCTGTCAGCAGTTCTAATGGAATGTTATCTACTCCTGGGGCCTTGATTCGACTTAGATCTTTCAGTGCTCTGTCAAACTCTTCACGCAGTATCATATCTCCTATTTCATCTTCATCTACATTCTCTTCCATTTCTATAATATTGTCACCAAGAACATCGCCCTTGTAAAGACTCTCTATATACTCCTTCCACCTTTCTGCTTTCCCCTCTTTGCTTAGAACTGTGTTTCCATCTGAGCTCTTAATATTCATACAAGTGGTTCTCTTTTCTCCAAAGGTCTCTTTAATTTTGCTATTTATCCATTTTGCACTTCCTGTCGATCTCATTTTTGAGACGTTTGTATTCCTTTTTGCCTGCTTCATTTACTCCATTTTTATACTTTCTCCTTTCATCAATTAAATTGAACATTTCTTCTGTTACCCAAGGATTGGATAATTAAGTCATGAAGAATTGATAAATTTTGACGTAAGCAGCGCTACGCCGTGGCCCTGTGAAATCAATCTGAATCTGTCCGTGAGAAATAAACTGAAAAATTCTTACCTCGTGATGGTGTCGCCGTATGACGATGTCTTTATATCTGCTCGTAAATGGCACAGCTTATTGCAATGCTGGCCTGTTTACTAATAATGGATAACGTTTGTCAGAGATCTGAATTACGAGAGAAACTGACTTTACTTGGTGACACAGCTGCACAGTTGGTCGTCTGATTTCTAAAGAACACGTGACTATGATCTGACAAAAATTCTGGAATATTTTAATTTAGATAAATGACTGGATCGGGACTGGCAATGACTTAAGGGGGAATTATACTTTTATAGTTGACTGGTAAACACAATTATATTCTGAAAATTTTTTACGTTACTGATAAAGATCTACAATCCATTACACGGGAAAACTGAATATATTACAAACCTGGGTCAACTGCTGCTGACGAACCACAAAAGGAAAGATTGAACAAATTCATATTAACATCTCAGACAAGTGACTTAACTACGCGCATGCCAATGAAAATAATAAAATTTACTTTACAATAGGTGGTTGACTTAATTATACTTTTTCATTATGTTAACAGTTATTCATTTGTTCATCATCTCATTCCATGGTATCATTTAGCTGTGCGGCTGATCACAGATATTATTCAGTTCCATATAATACAATTTTACGGTTTGTTCTGCACTGTGACTTTAACAACCACTAACTATAAAGCTATAAACTGTACCAGCGATAGACTGCAACTGCACTGTAGCAGCGAGCGACTGCGACTGCGGCAGAGACTGCTCTCACCTGCCACTCTATTGCAGATCTCTTTTAACAGCGGCAAAAATATTTTATGTCTCAGGCAGCGCCTGTGAATTGTAGTTCTAGCAAGTGAGCAATAGATCGAGATTACATTCGCTCCACCAGGATGGTGTTCCCCTTACAGTGTATGCCAAGAAGGCGTTTTTTTCTTTAATTATAATAGAGCGCGTTCAGATTGGCTGTTAGTTCTTTTTCCTGCACTACAAACGATGACTTTGTGTCAATGGAGGAACTACTAGACAGCACAGTGATCAGAGAAAGGGCTAAATTGGCTGCATGTCAGATGGATGCAATCCGAACAGACAGTGCCACTTTCCATGAGGTTTAAATAAAGTTTCTGCCAAAGTGAAAAATTTGATGAGGTTAGTTATCGTAAGCACACTTTAGGCAGACATCTTCAAAGCGTTGCATCAGTGACACAAGACCAGGCGGACTGTGACGACCGACAAGAAGTATATGCTTGATCTTCTAAAATTTATTCCTCCTGTGTATCATGCATTCTTCGAGAACTTACCTACGAAGGCGTATACTCGACGTTCAGATTCCTGGGATCAGATTTCGGATGAGGAAAACGACGAACCAGTATTTACACAATGTACTTGAATTAACAGTGGATGACTCATAAAAGCGTCCAGTGCGCAAACTAAATAACTCCTTTCCTTTTTGTTTCCTACGGATTTCCTGTATGATGTTCTGTTTCGTTAATATACACTACTGGCCATCAAAATTGCTACAACAACAAGAAGTGCAGATGATAAACGGGTATTCATTGGACAGATATATTATATTAGAACTGACATGTGATTACATTTTCACGCAATTTGGGTGCATAGATCCTGAGAAATCAGTACCCAGAACAACCACCTCTGGCCGTAATAACGGCCTTGATACGCCTGGGCATTAACTCAAATAGAGTTTGGATGGCGTGTACAGGTACAGCTAGCCATGCAGCTTCAACACGATAACACAGTTCATCGAGAGTAATGACTAGCGTATTGTGACGAGCCAGTTGCTCGGCCACCATTGACCAGACGTTTTCAATTGGTGAGAGATCTGCTGGCCAGGCCAGCAGTCGAACATTTTCTGTTTCCAGAAAGGCCCGTACAGGACCTGCAACATGCGGTTGTGCATTATCCTGCTGAAATGTAGGGTTTCGCAGCGGTCGAATGAAGGGTAGAGCCACGGGTCGTAACACATCTGAAATGTAACGTCCACTGTTCAAAGTGCCGTCAATGGGAACAAGAGGTGACCGAGATGAGTAACCAATGGCACCCCATACCATCACGCCGGGTGATACGCCAGTATAGCGATGACGAATACACGCTTCCAATGTGCGTTCACAGCGATGTTGCCAGACACGGATGCGACCATCATTATGCTGTAAACATAACCTGGATTCATCCGAAAAAATGACGTTTTGCCATTCGTGCACCCAGGTTCGTCGTCGAGTAGACCATCGCAGGCGCTCCTGTCTGAGATGCAGCGTCAAGGGTAAACGCAGCCATTGTCTCCGAGCTGATACTCCGTGCTGCTGCAAACGTCGTCGAACTGTTCGTGCAGATGGTTGAAGTCTTGCAAACGTCCCCATCTGTTGACTCAGGTATCGAGACGTGGCTGCACGATCCGTTACATCCGTGCGGATAAGACGCCTGTCATCTCGACTGCTAGTGATACGAGGCCATTGGAATCCAACACGGCGTTCCGTATTACCCTCATGAACCCACCGATTCCATATTCTGTTAACAGTCATTGGATCTCGACCAACGCGAGCAGCAATGTCGCGGTACGGTAAACCGCAATGGCGATAGGCTACAATCCGACCTTTATCAAAGTGGGAAACGTGATGGTACGCATTTATCCTCCTTACACGAGGCATCACAACAACGTTTCACCAGGCAACGCCGGTCAACTGCTGTTTGTGTACGAGAAATCAAAAATGGTTCAAATGGCTCTGAGCACTATGCGACTTAACTTCTGAAGTCATCAGTCACCTAGAAATTTTTTAAAAAAAAATCTTTATTAGAAATTTATAATAGTTATACAAACTTAACCCACTTCCTTAAATGATTATGGGTCCTAATTTTATCCAAGATTAACTGCAGCTAGATACAAATTTAAATTAGTGAGCTACAGCTAAAACTAGATAACAATGGGCAACTAATTTTTTATTATTATTAATGTTAGCTTTATATGAGCTACGCTTAACTAAACTCTACTGCCTGCAGCGTCGCAGTTGTGTCGGTATGGATATAAACCTACTTTTTAGAGCCTTGCTCATCGAGCTAATCCCGATGGGCGTGCCCCTGACACTGGGCAGGCGAAGGGTGTTATTCGCTGCAGGGTCCTAAAGAATTGATTTCCTAATCTAAGCCCTACCAACTAGTTCTAAACTAAGTCAAGTCCGGTGCTCTGTCCTGTATCGGAGCTGTCGTGCCCCACTCCCCCTAGTCCTGTACGCGGCGGATCCCAGACTGTGAGGAAAGTCGGCCTGTCCGCGCACAGGCGGTATGGGAACAGGGCGTTAGATTCGGTTAGTGTTTGGTGTGTCCCAAATTGTTAATTTATGTCTCTCAGGTATTCTTTTAACACTTTTCGTGATACCTCATCCGCCAATTGGTTAAGAGTTTACGTTGTGTACATAGTTCCGCGTAGTCAGTGCGTACACAACTTTCCCACTAGAGCGCGCCCCGCTAAGCACAACAGCGCAGGCGCAGCGCTCGTCCGTCTCCGCACCACGAGATGGCGCTGCCTTAGAGACGGACCAAATTCTGCTTCCGCCGATCCGCGTATTAATATGTAACGCAGCCAATGAGATTGCTGCTAACGTAGAACCTTTCCTCCTCACGGATCACACTCGCGCAGTGATACCTGAACGCTTGAGGTATTATAACGAGTCTACAGACCTCTGATTAGTCAGTCTGCATTTGTCTGCACTAGTCTGTACGAGTTCTACATTTGTCTGTACCAGTCTATAGTCAAGTATCCGAGATATATGTGAGAATAAGATTAACGTACCAATACTAAAGGAACTTCAGATTGTCAATTGTAAATAGCATCCAGAATCAAGTTACGTAAGGTTTATGCTTGTTACTATTTTAATAAATGTGTGTGAAAATTAGTCAAGTTCTGTTTAAAGTTGGTCACCGTCAATCTGCTACTCTAAGCGTGCAAGTGGCATTTCTATCGTCTGACCTAACGGCTGAAGATAAACACGCCACGATAAGACCACGAGACATATTGCTGGCACTCGCCTACTTCGTTAGAGCGACAAGTCAAATAATCTGTTGGTGTGTGTACCGAAGGTCTTACAGTACGTACACCACAGTTCGGAAAGTGTTTTCTTGTCTCAGTAAGTGGTATGTGTCATGGTCAGGTAATTGGTCACGTAATGTGGATGCTACATCATTGAAGAGGCGGCGCTCGTAGGCTACACGCGGGTGTGGGCCTTTTCCCGAACCGACATAAATATGTCGGGTATTGCCCATGACCAGTGAGAAAATGGATCAGTCCTCGGGTACGTTCAAAGTATTTCGTACCCAGTCGTTCCCTGACGTTAGGAAGAAGTTCAAATCTGCGACCTGTTTCTTCTGCTTCCCATAATTCCTGCCACAACTGCTCGTCACTTCGCCTTATCTCACCCTTATGCTCAACCCCAATGCCTAATATATCTTTGCCCTATTCCCTTTTTTTAGCCCTGAACCACGCAGCCTGCTCTCTAATTTTGATGTCCAGGCGGCAGACTGGGCTCCCCCCAGAGATGTTCTGTAGGCCCCCACAGATCTCAGAATCATGGTTGTTTGAACCCTTCTCACTGTCATGGCGGACACAGCCCTCACGAGCCTCTGTGCCCACTCCCGAGCCGTAGCACACTGTTGATGTTGGGATACTGTTGTGATATAGTTTTATGAGGTGAAGGGGAAGATTAAATCTGTTATGTCCGATGGAGATGAGATTGTTTGGTGTTCCCGTAGAACTTAGAACTACTTAAACCTAACTAACCTAAGGACGTCACACACATCCATGCCCGAGGCAGGATTCGAATCTGCGACCGTAGCAGTAGCGCTGTTCCGGATTGAAGCGGCATCCTGTGCAGGAAACGAATATATACCTGCGACACCCATGATACTTGATCTATTTCTTTTGGCATTCCACTTACGTCAGTGGTCTGTAAAATTGTTTCAAAGACCTTGCAGGAGCACACTCGTGGAACACTTTTTTCTTTCTTGTCTCTAGTTGCTGGTAAACATATTGCTTGGTCTACACCCCATTTGTACAGATATTCCTAAGTTATGAGGACACTGCATGACTTCACACATGACTTGTTTCTGATTCAAGAGTTTCTTCTTCAGTATCACTTCCGAACAAAGGATCCCAGAATTTCTTATTGAAAGATGAAGCAAATGGTAAAACAGCCTGAAAGAGGTGTATTTCATCAAAATAATCTTAGTTTCCTTTGCATTTATTTAGTCCTCGGCGACGGAGAGGTTCTTTCTTCTTCATGTACAACTGTTGGAAGTTTTAGCTGCTTTGAAGCTTTTAGGTTCACCATTCTTGTGTGATTGCTTGTGAGCACAGTCAACTGTTTAGCTGTTTTGGTGATTCATTTGTTGCGTAACATGAGGAGAAACATTTCCATTCTTAAACCTTTGTGGGGTTCATGGAGAAAAATGTGATACATCTACAGTTTCTATATTGCCTACTGCTGAGAAATAATTTTCAGAACTTATGTAACCAAGTAATTCATTTGGGTTTATTCTAGGATTTCAGCACTGCAATCATCGAAGTTACTGAACTTGCCACCATTCCCAGAGGATAAGTCTAGTACCTGCCCTACACCGTTTGCATCAGCGTCTTTGTTCAAAAAACCGCTGTGATTGAATAATGCATCCATAATCCAAAATTCAGCGTTATGTAATAATAATTAACTCCCGTAGCAACTTAACCATCCTAAAAACTAACGTCCAACTTAGAAAGCAGATCACGGAATGCCAATATTTATGCAAAAATCGTGACAAGGCAGTGCTGAGTGTCAGTCTTCACACAATGATGCACTTGTACAATATAGACAGACTGTCATGTAAAATCCGAAGTTGAATGATTTGTACAGCTTTTCTTTTTTAATATGGTTCTACGCACATTCTTTACTGTGCGTATATTTTTTCCTTCTTCCTAAACTGGCTCTTAATAAGCCAAACACACTGCGAAACTAACGCATAATCAAAAATCACCGACTTTGTCTGCATTCAGCCAAAGAGGTTACCAAAAGTCCGCAATACACCCAACTACTACGAGCCTAATATCACAGAACTTCGTCGCATCTCGGAAAGTTTGGTTAGTTCACTAACTTCCCATCAGAGATGCACAAAACAAGTTTACAATCCATGTTGCAGATATATATTAAATTGTGCCAACAGCAACGCACTATTCCTTAAATAAATGTTTCTCATAGATGCATGCTGTGAGTTAATTGCGTTGTTCTACATTAATTCGGTAAATCAGCAAATGGCTCAAGTGGTTCTGAGCACTATGGGACTTAACTTCTGAGGTCATCAGTCCCCTAGAACTTAGAACTACTTAAACCTAACTAACCTAAGGACATCACACACATCCATGCTCGAGGCAGGGTTCGAACCTGCGACCGCAGCGGTCACACGGTTCCAGACTGTAGCGCCTAGAACCGCTCGGCCATCCCGGCCGGCGGTAAATCAGCAGTTTCAGTCAATTCTTGTGTTGGGCAGTTTACTGGAAACCACACTGCACCGTAGTGCCAATGCAGGAGCGTATAGTCCAGTTAATTAACTTACAGGATGACAGTTACCGAACTATATGAAAGAAAATCGTCATAACTTCTGAACTGTTTGCGCTAGGACATTCAAACAGCACGTTTCGCCGCGGCGCTTGATGGGAATTAGTATGGTTTAGCGACGAAGCCCACCTTCAGCTGGATGGGTTCGCCAATAAGCAAAACTGGCGCTTTTGGGGACTGAGAATCCGTATTTCGCTGTCGAGAAGTCTCTTCACGATCAACGGGTGACTGTTTGGTGTGCAATGTCCAGTCACGGAATGATAGGTGGGATGTTCCTAGATGTCAGAGTGACTACCGAAAGGTGCGTGAAGGTTTTGGAAGATGATTTCATATTATCCAAAGTGACCCGGATTTCGTCAAGATCAGGTTCATGTAAGACGGAGGTCGGCCCCGTCGAAACAACACAGTGTTTGATGTCCTGGAGGAGCACTTTGGGGACTGCTATCTGGCTCTGGGGTACCCACAGGCCAATGGCATGGGCATCGATTGGCCGCCATATTCTCCGGATCTGAATACATGCCAGTCCTTTTAGTGGGGCTATATTAAAGACGACGTCTACAGCATTAACCCCAAAACCAATGCTGAGCTGAAAACAACCATTCAGGAGGTCATCGACAGCATGAGATGTTCCGACACTTCAGCGGGTCATGAGGAATTTCGCTATTCCCCTGCCCCACATCATCGCCAATGATGGCAGGCATATCGAACATGTCATAACCTAAATCCGAATATCTGTAGTGACGTTTACATGTTGAATGATGTGTGTTCTCACCGTAGTTTGTAACTAATTCACGTTCCTTTTTCATATGGCTCAATAATTGTCACCCTTTAACAATTATTTATGTCATTTGTGGTTGAAGACTGGAATTTAAAGGAGTTCTTGAATTGATCCTTTTATTTCAGTTTGTATTCTTTTGTCTTCGGTGTCGTCTTATTATTGATAACAAACCAATGAATTCATATGTATTTGTGATCTATCAGACATCAGTTCTTTAGTCAAAGCGTGTATTCAAAATTCATCGGAAGAGTTGATTTCGAGCTACAAATTTTCGTTGTTCTGCTAGTCGCTACATCATTCATCCAGCGAACAGAGCAACAATTGCGGTAGTGGATGAATAACAGAATGAGATTTTCACTCTGCACCGGAGTGTGCGCTGATATGAAACTTCCTGGCAGATTAAAACTGTGTCCCGGACCGAGACTCGAACTCGGGACTTTTGCCTTTAGCGGGCAAGTGCTCTACCGTAGAGCACTTGCAAGCGAAGGGCAAAGGTCTAGTGTTCGAGTCTCGGTTCGGCACAGGTTGGATGAATACTGTCTACATTTCACAATAAGATTGCCAGGATATAAAAACAATAAACGTCCCATGTATATAACTGGATCCGTAGATAAAAGTTTCCTTGTACATATCTCTTTAGATAAAGGATAAGTCGTGCAAGGTAGACGGCACTAAGTGGACCACAGTTATTACCACGTGATCAATTGTAGGCTTCCGTAAAGAAGTGTACAAACTTTATCTCAGCTATGACAAGCGGATTCCGGTCCTGGTCTTATACACATTTTTCATTGATTATTGTTGCTGCTTCCCTCCTAAACATATAGCAATTAAAGATTATTTTGCACCAGACACGTTTCGGTTCATTTTATAAAGCATCTTCAGAGGTCATTCTGGAAATATTGGTGTATAATATGTCTATACAGTTTGGTATATATGGATCAAAAATAAGCAGTTACTTTCCCTATAATTACTGTCAGCTCCGCCCCCCCCCTCCCCCTTCCCACCTGCACTCAGACCCATTCACATCTGTGCTGAATATCTAACACGTCCTCAGTAATTGACACTCACTCACACCCTGCCACTTAAAGTGCACACACTTTTCTCATTTCCCCTCCTCTACCTCTTACCGTCCACCCCCCCCCCCTCCCCCGCGGCTGTGTAACTCTCTTTCTCTCTGCCTCAGACACACACACACATACACAGACGTACAGACAAACATGACTACAAGACTACAAACAAATTTCATTATTGGGTTGGCAACGCTCATGACCCACATACATAGCAAATGACTAAACAAACACTTGCTCAGTGCCCAACACATGAAAGTACAGTACAGTTTCTCTCGTGATGTGGAACTAGCACCAACGCAGCATAGAAACGAAGGGAAAACAAGATTTTTCCAGAACATGTGAACAAGAAACCAAATTGTACAGCAATTTTATAAGTAAATACTATTTTCAATCTATAAATACCAAAATGCAGATGCGTTTTATGCATCCATATTTACAGAATGACCGCGCACGATGCTTCATAAATCAGAGCGAAACGCGTCTGATGAAAAAATTCTTTAATTGCAGTAAGCTTGTGACACTGTACCACACAAGCGGCTTGTAGTGAGACTGCGTTCCTACAGAATATCGTCTCAGTTATGTGACTGGATTCGTCATTTTCTGCCACAGATGTCACAGTTCGTAGTAACTGACGGAAAGTCATCGAGAAAAAGAAGAGTGATTTGTGGCGTTCCCCAGGATACTGTTATAGGCCCTTTGCTCTTCCTTGTCAATATAAACGATTTGCGAAACAATTTGCCCAGCCGTCTTAGGTTGTTTGCAAATGACGCTGTCGTTTATCGACTAGTAAAGTCATCAGAAGATCAAAACTAATTGCAAAACGATGTAGAAAAGATGTATGCGTGGTGCGAAAATTGGCAATTGACCCTAAACAACGATAAGTGTGAGGTCATCCACATGAGTGCTAAAAGGAATCCGTTAAACATCGGTTACAGGATGAATCAGTCAAAACTAAAGGCTGTAAATTAAACTAAATACCTAATAATTACAATTAAGAACAACTTAAATTGGAAGAAACACACAGAAAATGTTGTGGGGAAGGCTAACCAAAGACTGCATTTTATTGGCAGGACAGTTAGGAAGTTTAACAGATCTACTAAGGAGACTGCCTACACTACGCTTGTCCGTCCTCGTTTAGGATGCTGCTGCGCGGTCTGGGATCCTTACCACATAGGACTGACTCAGTACATCGAAAAAGTTGAAAGAAGGGCAGCACGTTTTGTATTATTATGAAATAGAGAGAGAGTGTCACTGAAATGATACATGATTTTGGATGGACATGATTAAAACAAAGGCAGTTTTCGTTGCGGAGGAATCTTCTCACGAAATTCCAATCACACATTGTCTCCTCCGAATGCGAAAATATTTTGTTGATGCCGAACTACCAGCATGATAAAATAAGAGAAATCAAAGGTCGTAAGGAAAGATATAGATGTTCGCTCTTTCCACGTGGTATACGAGTTTGAAATAATAGGAAATGTGAAGGTGGTTCGATGAACTCTCTGCCAGGAATTGAAATGTGATTTGCAGAGTATCCATGTAGATGTAGATGTAGAAAAACCAATAGTAATTGATTATAACAGGATGCTGCGGAAGATGGCCATGCAGACAAACATATCACACAGTTTTAATGTGTCAAAGTTGCAAAACGGAGTACATTTCGCTGTAGAGTATAATAATTATTCTCAAGACTTTTACTTTTTCGCATTGCTACATAAACCCGAAAGCACAGTCGCAAGTCGCCTAAGATCAAAGGTTGGAAGTGAAACCTAGCCTGGGTCTCAATAACAGAGAACGGCCATCTCCATTTTTGACTCTGAGCGGGTCGTAACGTGAACTCGGAGCTCTTGATTACCCGCAATTACGGATGACGTAGAGACGCAACGTGCAGGTCGTGAGAATAACAGCATCGAGGCGTGGTCACGCAGCGGGTAGAGGAATCACTTCCCAGGCCAACTACAGAGACCCATTTCTACTCCCAGCCAATATTTTCATCCCTACAGACGTAGCGGACATACCTCCATGATCTCAGGGGTTATCGCTGCCTGACAACGCAAACGTCACGACATCGAAACCCACCCACAGTATACATTTCGCCGGCCGTTGTGGCAGAGCGGTTCTAGGCGTTTCAGTCCGGAACCGCGCTGCTGCTACGGTCGCAGGTTCGAATCCTGTCTCGGGCATGGATGTGTGTGTGATGTCCTTAGGTTAGTTAGGTTTAAGTAGTTCTAAGTCTAGGGGACTGATGACCTAAGATGTTAAGTCCCATAGTGCTCAGAGCCATTTGAACCATTTTTAGTACACATTTCGTTTTTGAACGTTCAGTTACTGTGCATATCCTGCTGAAAAATATTTGGAATAGTCTCCGCCAATAGCTTACCTACGAGGGTCATTCACTAATTAAAGAGGTAACTTGGTCTGGAGAAAAAAGCGTTAATTTTTACAAAACAATACTTTTTCTACTTTTTCAACATAATCTCCTTGAACAGTTTTGCACTTGTTCCAAAGGACCCTTTATCTAGATGTTTGAACCAATTTCCCACAAACTTTTTCACGTCCTCGTTGTCCTGTAACCTCTTCCCACGTAATGCTTCCTTCAGTGCACCAAACAAATGGAAACCACGAGATGCCAAATCAGGACTGTAAGAGCGATGAGGCAGCCCATTTTGTTTATGGTTTCACGATTTAGTTGAGCAATATGAGGACGTGCGTTATCTTGCTGGAGAATCACACCTCTCCTCTGATATCCACGACGTCTCTCTCTCATGGCTGGCTTCACCTTGTTTAAAGGCACATCCCCGTAGTACTGATTGTTCATTTTACGCTGCTCTTCGGGATAATTACAAAAAAGTGGACTTTCAGCATCCCAAAACACCGTCCACATGACTTTTCCTGCTGGTGGTTGGATTTTGATTTTTTTCTTGACAGGTGAGTTGGTGTGCTTCCACTCCATGCTTTGTCTTTTCAATTCTGGCTCAGAATAGTGAACCCAAGTTTCATCACAAGCTAAAATTTTGTTGAGGAAGTGCTACCCTTCTCTTTTATAACATGCCTTTAGCTCTGTGCACGCTCTCAACCCTGTTTCCTTGTGTAGCCGCATCAACTGCTTTGGGACCGATCTTGTACATGTTTTGCGGTACTTCAGATAATGTTATGAACTGTACCAGTACTGCCTTGTACCTTATCAACTATCATTTCCACAGTCATCAATTTGTGTTTCAAATGGAACTGAAACTGCAACTGCTCGGCCAGGACGACGTTCGCCAGTCACTGAGTCGCGACCATTTTTGAACTGCTGTACACACTTGTTAAAAGTTGTACAATTCATACAAGCTTCACCATAAACTTCAGACGTTCTACACTATATGAATATACTGGTGTATGAGTATAATGGTTTCTTGCCTACAGCAAATAAAACGAATAACAGAACGTTGTCCAACTAATGTGAACGTTTCAAGCGGGCTCGACATATTGAAACGTATTTTTTAGGTTATAAACAAAGCAATATTGAGCCGCGTGGGATTAGCCGAGCGGTCTAAGGCGATGCAGTCATGGACTGTGCGGCTGGTCCCGGCGGAGGTTCGAGTCCTCCCTGAGGCATGGGTGTGTGTGTTTGTCCTTAGGATAATTTAGATTAAGTAGTGTGTAAGCTTTGGGGCTGATACCTTAGCAGTTAAGTCCCACAAGATTTCACACACAACAATAACAAAACAATATTGATACATCAGCTGATCAGGGTTCATCCCAATGATGCCAACTTAAAGCCATAAAAGTACCAAACTTGCCCTACTAACAGTTTTTCCCCCAGACCAATTTGTCTCTTTAATTTTATTCTCTTTAATTATTGAGTGACCCTCGTAAATCTGAATGTGGGGAGCAATCCGGCACTTTTAGTAGTTTATTGGAAAGGGGCTGGTTGAAAGAACGAAACAAAGCGAAATGTTTTCAAAACTTTATTGATGTAAATGAACAAGGGATATGCTCTGCCTGCTATGTACTTGTCTGAGAGGATATACTTTTCATGAGAGGTGTACATACAGGGTGGGACAAATAAAAGTGGCCCAGAGAACAGGATTCGAGGCTACAAAGAAACACAAAAAAATGGTTCAAATGGCTCTGAGCACTATGGGACTCAACTGCTGTGGTCATCAGTCCCCTAGAACTTAGAACTACTTAAACCTAACTAACCTAAGGACATCACACACATCCATGCCCGAGGCAGGATTCGAACCTGAGACCGGAGCGGTCGCGCGGTTCCAGACTGAAGCGCCTTTAACCGCACGGCCACACCGGCCGGCAAAGAAACACAGCAGAGGAAAAGAAATACAGTACTAACCTGACAATAGCAGATGCTGGAAGTGACTACCTCCAGCTCTGTTAATTGCCTAAACTCATTTCATAAGTCACTTAACCTCACAGAAAATCATAACACGAACTACAGCAATTACAGCAAGTAGCAACATCAGAAAGCTAAATATAAGGATTCTGACTACTGTAGGCTCTAACTGCAAGGAGAAAGATTTTTTTGTAGAGTAAACAATGTATTTAGAAAATTTTACCTTATTCATGTGACATCCAGTTCCAAAAATTATATAGTTGTCAATAATTCCACTACCCAAACATTATCAACCTTACATGCATTATCATACATTACCTTGCATATTTTCTTATAAGGAATTTCATCTCACTTAACATTGCGTATCGTAGCAAAACAGAGTCTCCACTAAGAAAAGCATGTCCATACCCTTCTCTATCCACTCGCTAGCTGCAAGTCCGTCGAACCACTGAATCTCTTGCCGAAGGCACAGAGCACTGTCAGCGACATTAACACACTCTATAGAGCTGCCAACATACAAACAGGCTACTTACACCTTTCTTATACAGAGGTTTACTAATGGCATGCTACAATCTCTCAGGAAAACTGCCTTGAGTAACTGATGCATTACATATTTCAGATAAGGCAGGACTTACTGCGTGGGAACAAATCTTAGGTATTCTGTTGCGAACACCATAAAATCCACATGAGCTTTTATTATCGAGGGAATATATAATTTTCTTAATTTCGAAGGGAGAACTTGATGATACATTCATACGATTGGATTTCATAAGGGCACTTCACTACTGTCCATTAAAATTGCTACACTACGAAGATGACGTGCTACAGACGCGAAATTTAACCGACAGGAAGAAGATGCTGTGATATGCAAATGATTAGCTTTTCAGAGCATTCACACAAGGTGGGCACCGGTGGCGACACCTACAACGTGCTCACATGAGGATGGTTTCCAATCAATTTCTCATACACAAACAGCAGTTAACCGGCGTTGCCAGGTGAAACGTTGTTGTGATGCCTCGTGTAAGGAGGAGAAATGCGTACCATCACGTTTCCGACTTTGATAAAGGTCGGATTGTAGCCTACCGCTATTGCGTTTTATCGTATTGCGACATTGCTGCTCGCCTTGGTCGAGATCCAATGACTGTTAGCAAAATATGGAATAGGTGGGTTCAGGAGGGTAATACGGAACGCCGTGCAGGATCCCAACGGCCTCGTATCACTAGCAGTCGAGATGATAGGCATCTTGTCCGAATGGCTGTAACGCATCGTGCAGCCACGTCTTGATCCCTCAGTCAACAGATGGGGACGTTTGTAAGACAACAACCATCTGCACGAATAGTTCGACGACGTTCGCAGCAGCACGGTCTATCAGCTCGGAGACCGTGGCTGCGGTTACCGTTGACGCTGCATCACAGACAGGAGCGCCTGCGATGGTATACTCAAGGACGAACCTCGGTGCACGAATGGCAAAACGTCATTTTTTCGGATGAGTCGAGGTTCTGTTTACAGCATCAAGATGGTCTCATCCGTGTTTGGCGGCATCGCGGTGAACGCATATTAGAAGCGTGTATTCGTCATCGCCATACTGGCGTATCACCCGGCGTGATGGTATGGGGTGCCATTGGTTACACGTCTCGGTCACCTCTTGCTCGCATTGACGGCACTTTGAACAGTGGACGTTACGTTTCAGATGTGTTACCACCCGTGGCTCTACCCTTCATTCGATCCCTGCGAAACCCTACATTTCAGCAGGATAATGCACGACCGCATGTTGAAGGTCCTGTACGGGCCGTTCTGGATACAGAGAATGTTCGACTGCTGCCCTGACCAGCACATTTTCTAGATCTCTCACCAACTGAAAACGTTCGGTCAATGGTGGACGAGCAACTAGTTCGTCACAATACTCTAGTCAGTACTCTTGAACTGTGGTATCGTGTTGAAGCTGCATGGGCAGCTGTACCTGTACACGCAATCCAAGCTCTGTTTGACTCAATGCCCAGGCGTATCAAGGCCGTTATTACGGCTAGACGTGGTTGTTCTGGGGACTGATTTTTCAGGATCAATGGACCCAAATTGCGTGAAAATGTAATCACATGTCAGTTCTAGTATAATATATCTGTCCAATGGATACCCGTTTATCATCTGCATTTCTTCTTGGTGTAGCAATTTTAATGGCCAGCAGTGTATATCAAACAAGCCTTATGGTTAATGACCTAAACTGCAACATATTTCATAGCGAATGTTGCGAATTCAGGCTCCATGGACTTGAAATGAGATAGTCTTGGCCAGGTAGAATTTTTTAGTCAGAGCCAAAAGGAAATACGGTAATATTTTATGCTAACGATGAAGATGGAACTTCCACGACTTTTCACGTGCTGATTTGCATGTTGTATAAGGTTTCATTGTCGTCTGCGTGTCTCCTTTGCGGTGATAGAGTCTCCATCGTGAGGAGTGTATTTGGTACCTGCCGACAGCCAAAAGTTGCGATGCCTTTCTTTGATGAAGCGCCGGCCGTGCGCACTATTTCAGCCGGACGTTTGTTTCCAGAGAGACTTGCCTTCCCAGCCAGCGGCATAGGTGCGCCGGAGCAAAGGTTACGTACGGGAGAAATCCTCGCCTCCGAGAACAAACCGTGCAACCGGCCGCACCTAACGTCCCAGTCGGGAGAGGCGATAAAACCGCGCGTGGCAGCTGGGACTGCGTGTAATTAGCGGCTTGTCGTGGCAAAGAGAATAGGCGACATTCTAAGGAAAGGCGAAAAGGTGAAGGCGTGGGAGCCGGCCGCGGTGGTCTCGCGGTTCTAGGCGCGCAGTCCGGAACCGTGCGACTGCTACGGTCGCAGGTTCGAATCCTGCCTCGGGCATGGATGTGTGTGATGTCCTTAGGTTAGTTAGGTTTAAGTAGTTCTAAGTTCTAGGGGACTAATGACCACAGCAGTTGAGTCCCATAGTGCTCAGAGCCATTTGAACCATTTTTGAAGGCGTGGGAGAGATACGGGCCGGGCGATACAATAGCGCTGCATTTAGTTTCTGAGGCGTTGCTCAGTTCTTCAATACGTCCTCGTTACAGGAGTACAACGTGTGTGAGCGCTAAATAGAGGCAGACTTCTGGATACAGGCCTTACACCATCTTAATTTCCCTAAAACTGTATACAGCCATGAGCCAAAGCATTAATACCACATCTACATTTACTTACATACTCCAGAAGCCGCCGTATGTTGTGCGCCTGTACCACTACTAGTCATTTCCTTTCTTGTTCCACTCGCTAACAGAGTGAGGGAAATCAGCTATATATGCATGGCTCCGTACGAGCCCTGATTTCTACATCTACATCCATACTCCGCAAGCCACGTGACGGTGTGTGGCGGAGGGTACCTTGAGTACCTCTATCGGTTCTCCCTTCTACTCTAGTCTCGTATTGTTCGTGGAAAGAAAGATTGTCGGTATGCCTCTGTGTGGGCTCTAATCTCTCTGATTTTACCCTGATGGCTTCTTCGCGAGATATACGTAGAAGGGAGTAATATACTGCTTGACTCCTCGGTGAAGGTATGTTGTCGAAACTTCAACAAAAACCCGTACCGAGCTACTGAGCGTCTCTCCTGCAGAGTGTTCCACTGGAGTTTATCTATCATCGCCGTAACGCTTTCGCGATTACTAAATGATCCTGTTACGAAGCGCGCTGCTCTGCGTTGGATCTTCTCTATCTCTTCCATCAACCCTATCTGGTACGGATCCCACACCAGTGGGCAGTATTCAAGCAGTGGGCGAACACGTATACAATAACCTACTTCCTTTGTTTTCGGACTGCATTTCCTTACGATTCTTCCAATAGATCCGCTTTCTGTTATCATATGGTGGTATTGAGTTTGAAGATGATCGTTTCGAAAGAGAGAAGTGGCCCTCAACGAAACCATGTAAGTAGTAGCGCATTTATTTGTTGGCTCTTACAAAAAAAGTTTGCAAATTGTGGACTAATCATTCTTAAAGCGTGGAGTGTAAAAAAATTTAATGGGAATATTCCTGCTTAATTTTTTCCAACACCACACATGATTCAGCAACTTGCTTTGTACGAATGCCAATGTTTTACAGCAAGGAGGAGAACTGAATGAGGGTGAGAAATTGTGTCTAATGTGACGGTGCATTGCGTATCGTGTTGAAAATGTACGAAGGGCTCTTGTGATTAGATTAGATTTACTGGAAATGGAAATCAAGATATGATAACCGTTGTTACTTCATGAGATCTGAGAACCATGCAGTTCTAATGTTTATGTATAATTTGCGTTTAAATTAATTTTTGTGATAACATTCGTGTCTTTGGCTGCGAAATCCATTTTTATATTACTGTTTTGAATAAAAATAGACCATTTGAATCGGATGTGTTCATAAGCTACAGGGATGTGTGCTTTACCGACGATTAATTTCATATGGTCATTCCATTTTAAATCACTCGTAATGCCTACTCGCAGATACTTTATGGAATTAACTGCTTCCAGTTGCTGACCTGCTATTTTGTAGCTAAATGATAAAGGATCTTTCTTTCTATGTATTCGCAGCACATTACACTTGTCTGCAATGAGATTCAGTTGCCATTCCCTGCACCATGCGTCAATTCGTTGCAGATCCTCCTGCATTTCAGTAGAATTTTCCATTGTTACAACCTCTCGATATACTACAGCGTCATCCGCAAAAAGCCTCAGTGAACTTCCGATGTCATCCACAATGTCATTTATGTATATTGTGAATACCAACGGTCCTACGACACTCCCCTGCGGCTTATCACTCTTACTTCGGAAGACTTCTCTCCATTGAGAATGACATGCTGCGTTCTGTTATCTAGGAACTCTTCAATCCAATCACACAATTGGTCTGATAGTGCATATCCTCTTACTTTGTTCATTAGACGACTGTGGGGCTTCGTGGTCCTTACATGAAACATGCGTTGGTGACAGTAGAGTCGCTCTACAGCCAGCCTAAAATGCCGGTTCTCTAAATTTTCTCGATAGTGTTCCTCGAAAAGAACGTCTCTTTCCCTCCCGGGATTCCCATTTGGGTTCCCGAAGCATCTCCGCAACCCTTTCGTGTTGTTAGAATCTAAAACTAAACTAAACTCCGTCCGAACAGGCCTTGGAAGGCCCAACCGTACCGACCGACCGCCGTGTCATCCTCAGCCCATAGGTGTCACTGTATGCGGATGTGGAGGGGCATGTGGTCAGCACACCGCTCACCCGGCCGTATGTCAGTTTCTGAGATCCTACTTCTCAGTCAGGTAGCTCCTCAGTTTGCCTCACAAGGCCTGAATGCACCTCGCTTGCCAACAGCGCTCGGCAGACCGGATGGTCACCCATCCAAGTGCTAGCCAAGCCCGATAGCGCTTAACTTCGGTGATATGACGGGAACCGGTGTTACCATTGCGGCAAGGCCGTCGGCGTTGTTAGAATCTACCGGCAACAAATCTGCCCTCCTACCCCCCCCCCCCCTCCCCCGCCGCCTGTGGACTGATTCGATGTCTTCTGACCTGGTACGGACCCAAAACACTCAACGACTATTCGAGAGTAAGTCGCACTATCATCCTATATGCAGTCTCCTTTACAGATGAACTACACTTAGAAAAATTTGTTCCAAAAAACCGAAGTCGATGATTCGTATTCCCTACTACAATGCTCTACATGCTCCACCCATTTCATATCGCTTTGCAACGTTACGCCCAGATATTTAAACGACTTGAATGTATCAAGCAGGGCACTAGTAGCACTGTATCCGAACATTACAGGTTTGTCTTTCCTACTCATCCGCATCAACTTATATTGTTTCACATTTAGAGCTAGCCGCCACTGGAAAATTTGTCTAAGTCATCTTGTATCCTTGTACATTCACTCAACTTCGACATCTTCCTGTACATCACTGCACAATCAGCAAAAACAGCAGACTGCTGCCCAACCATTGCACCAGATCATTTAAGTATATAGGGAACAACAGCAGTCCTACCACACTTCCCTGGCGCACTTCTGAAGACACGCTTGTCTCTGATGAACACTCGCCGTTGAGGATAACATACTGGATTCTATTATTTAAGAAGTCTTCGAGCCACTCACATCTGTGAACTTATGCGGTTAAATGTGAATTATTCCTTCGTTAACAGCTTGCATTGGGCCACCGTGTCAAATGCTTCTGGGAAATCTAGATATATGGAGTCTGCCTGTTGCCCTTCATCCATAGTACTCAGTACGACATGTGAGAGAAGGGCAAGTAGAGTTTCGGATGAACGATGCTTTCCAAAACCGTGCTGATTCGTGGACAATAAGTTCTAGAACTAAAGATAATTTATTTCATTCGAACTGAGAATCTGTTCAAGGATTCTGCAGCAAATCTATGTTGCGGATACTGATCTGTAACTTCGCGGGTTCGTTCTTTTGCCGTTCTTATAGACAGGAGTCACCTGCATTTTTTTCCAGTAGCTTGCGACTTCACGATGCGCGTGAGATTCGCGATAAATGCGGGATAAGAAAGGGGCCAGTGGCGTAGAGTGGTCTTTGTGAAACGGAACTGGGATACCGTCCGGATCTGGCAACTTATTAGCTTTCCAACTCTTTGAGTTCGTTTCTCTACGCCAGGGGTGTTTATTATTACGTCGTCCATACGGAAATCTCTTCGATGGTCAAACGACTGTATATTTGTACGATTGTCCTGCGTGAACGAGCAGCTTAATATCGCGTTAGCAACACAGAAGGGAACATGCGTAACATAGATTTAATAGGTACTTGGCAGCTTTGAAAAGGTATGTAGCAGCAGGTATCTCACCACATGGAACACGATTCTCTTAAACTATATTTGTCGCCGCGTAACTGCCGCTAAATAGCGTCCCACGTACACTATGTCATCAAAAGTATGCGGACACCTGGCTGAAAATGACTTTCAGGTTCGTAGCGCCCTCCGTCGGCAATGTTGGAATTCAATATGGTGTTGGCCCACCCTTACCCATGATGACAGCTCCTACTCTCGCCGGCATACGTTCAATCATCTGAGAAAAGGGCCAGCTGAGTTTAGGGTCAACTGCCAATTTTCGCATCATTCAGATATCTTTTCTAAATCGTGTTGCAATTTTTCATCTTCTGATGATTTCATTAATCGATAAACGAAGGCGTCATCTGCAAATAACATAAGACGGCTGCTCAGATTGTCCCCCAAATCGTTTATACAGGGTGGTGCATTGATCGTGACCAGCCCAAATATCTCACGAGATAAACGTCAAACGAAAAAACTACAAAGAACGAAACTTGTCTAGCTTCAAGGGGGAAACCAGATGGCGCTATGGTTGGCCCGCTAGATAGCGCTGCCATAGGTCAAACGGATATCAACTGCGTTTTTTTAAATAGGAAGCCCCATTTTTATTACATATTCGTGTAGTATGTAAAGAAATATGAATGGACCACTTTTTTCGCTTTGTGATAGATGGCACTGTAATAGTCACAAACATATGGCTCACAATTTAGGACGAAGAATTGGTAACAGGCAGTTTTTTTTTTAATTAAAATACAGAACGTAAGTACGTTTGAACATTTTATTTCGGTTGTTCCAATGTGATACATGTACCTTTGTGAACTTATCATTTCTGACAACGCATCCTCTGATCACCTGTAAATACCACATAAATGCAATAAATGCTCAAAATGATGTCCGTCAACCTCAATGCATTTGGCAATACGTGTAACGACATTCCTCTCAACAGTGAGCAGTTCGCCTTCCGTAATGTTCGCACATGCACTGACAATGCGCTGACGCATGTTGTCAGATGTTGTCGGTGGATCACGATAGCAAATATCCTTCAACTTTCCCCACAGAAAGCAATGCGGGGACGTCAGATCCGGTGAACGTGCGGGCCACGGTATGGTGCTTCGACGACCAATCCACCTGTCATGAAATATGCTATTCAATACCGCTTCAACCGCACGCGAGCTATGTGCCGGATATCCATCATGTGGGAAGTACATCGCCACTCTGTCAAGCAGTGAAACATCTTGTAGTAACATCGGTAGAACATTACGTAGGAAAACAGAATACATTGCACCATTTAGATTGAAATCGATAAAATGGAGGCCAATTATCCTTCCCTCCATTATGCCGCACCATACATTAACCCGCCAAGGTCGCTGATGTTCCACTTGTCGCAACCATCGTAGATTTTCCGTTACCCAATAGTATATATTATGCCGGTTTACGTTACCACTGTTGGTGAATGACGCTTCGTCGGTAAATAGAACGCGTGCAAAAGTTCTGTCTTCGTCCCGTAATTTCTCTTGTGCCCAGTGGCAGAACTGTACAAGAAGTTCAAAGTCGTCGCCATACAATTCCTGGTGCTCAGAAATATGGTACGGGTGCAATCGATGTTGATGTAGCATTCTCAACACCGACATTTTTTAGATTCCCCATTCTCGCGATATTTGTCTGCTACTGATGTGGGGATTAGCCGCGATAGAACCTAAAACACCTACTTAGGCATCATCATTTGTTGCAGTTTGTGGTTGACGTTTCACATGTGGCTGAACACTTCCTCTTTCCTTAATTAACGTAACTATCCGGCGAACGGTCCAGACACTTTGATGATGTCGTCCAGGATACCGAGCAACATACATAGCACACTCCCGTTGGGCATTTTGACCACAATAGCCATACATCAACACGATATCGGCCTTTTCCGCAATTGGTGAACGGTCCATTTTACACGGCTAATGTATCACGAAGGAAAAACTGTCCGTACTGGGGGAATGTTACGTGATACCACGTACTTACACGTTTGTGACTATTCCAGCGCCATCTATCACAAAGCGAAAAAAGTGGTCCAACTAAAACATTCATATTTCTTTACGTACTACACGAATATGTAATAAAAATGGGGGTTCCTATTTTAAAAAAAACTCAGTTATATCCGTTTGGCCATCTAGCGGAGGGCAACCATAGCGCCATCTGGTTTCCCCCTTCAAGCTAGACGAGTTTCGTTCTTTGTAGTTTTTTCGTTTGATGCTTATTTCGTGAGATATTTGGCCTGGTCACTATCAATGGACCACTTTCTATAGATAAGGAACAGCAAAGAGCCTATACCGCTACCTTGGGGAACGCAAGAAATCACTTCTGTTTTATTCGATGACTTACCGTCAATTACTACAAACTGTGACCTCTCCGACAGGAAATCACAAATCCAGTCACATAACTGAGACGACATTCCATGAGCACGCAATTTCACTACAAGGCCCTTGCGTTGTACAGTGTCAAAAGCAGTCCGGAAATCCAGAAATAAGGAATCAATCTGAAATCCCCTGTCAATAGCACTGAACACTTCATGCGAATAAAGAACTAGTTGTGTTTCACAAGAACGATGTTTTTTAAATGCATGTTGACTGTGTGTCAATAGACCGTTTTCTTCGTGGTAACCTACACTACTGAATTCTTTGTTGAATGAATGCGAATATCTTCGCCAATAATGCTTTAACATACCACAGTAAACTGTAGCAATAAGAAGAAGAAGATACCACGCTTGCTTTTCTTGCTAAGGACTACGTAATGTACACTTAAACGCCAAAGAAACTGGTATCGGCATGCATATTGAAATACGGAGATACGTAAACAAGCAGAATACGGCGCTGCCGTCGGCAACGCCTATGTAAGACAACAAGTGTCTGGCGTAGTTGTTAGATCGGTTACAGCTGCTACAATGGCAGGTTATCGAAATTTAAGTGAGTTTGAACGTGGCGTTATAGTCGTTCCATGAGCGATGGCACACAGCATCTCAGAGGTAGCTATGAAATGGGATTTTCCCGTATGACCATTTCAATAGTGCACCGTGAATATCAGGAATCCTGTAAAACATCAAATATCAAACATCTCTGCTGCCGGAAAAAGATCCTGCAAGAACGGGACCAACGGAAACTGAAGAGAATCGTTCAACGTGCTAGAAGTGCAACTCTCTCGCAAGCTGCTGCGAATTTCAGTTCAGGGCCATCAACAAGTGGCAGCGTGCGAACGATTCAACGAAACATCACTGATATGGGCTTTCGGAGCCGAAGGCCCACTCGCATACCCTTGATGACTGCACGACACAGAGCTTTACGCCTCGCCCGGCCGCGCGAAGTGGCCGCGTAGTTTGAGGCGCCATGTCAAGGATTGCGCGGCCCCTCCCGCTGCAAGTTCGAGTCCTCACTCGGGCATGGCTGTGTGTTTGTTGTTCTTAGCGTAAGTTAGTTTAAGTTAGTTTCAGTAGTGTGTAAGTCAAGGAACCGATGACCTCAGCAGTTTGGTCCCTTAGGGATTCACACACATTTCAGCATTTTGAACATTTGCCTCGCCTGCGTCCGTCAACACCGACATTGGACTGTTGATGACTGGAAACATGTTGCCTGGTCGGACGAGTCTCGTTTCGAATTGTATCGAGCGGATGCACGTGTACGGGTATGGAGACAACCTCATGAATGCACGGACCCTGCATGTCAGCAGGGGACTGTTCAAGCTGGTGGAGGCTCTACACTGGTGTGGGGCGTGTGCAGTTCGAGTGATATGGGACACCTGATACGTCCAGATACGACTCTGACAGCTGACACATACGAGAGTATCCTGTCTGATCACCTGGATACATTCATGTCCACTGTGCACTCCGACGGACTTGGGCAATTCCAGCAGGACAATGCGACACCCTACACATGCAGAATTGCTACAGAGTGGGTTCACGAACACTCTTCTGAGTTTAAATACTTCCGATGGCCACCACACTCCTCAGACATGAACATTACTGAACATATCTGGGATGCCTTGCAACGTGCTGTTGAGAAGAGATCTCCACCGCTTCGTACTCTTACAGATTCTTGGTGTCAATTCCCTCCAGAACTACTTCAGACAGCAGTCGAGTCCATCCCACATCGTGTTGCGGCACTTCTGCGTGCTCGCTGGGGTCCTAGACGATATTACGCAGCTGTACCAGCTTCTTCGGCTCTTCAGTGTATACCGTGTGCTAGAGGCATAAGTGCTCATATTTTTATTGGTAACTAGGTAACTGAAGACATTGTACTGAACAATATTACATCAACATTTACTTTATTTGCAGACTAAAAATTAGAGCTATTTCAAGTAGTATGCGTTTAGGTTGGTTAGTACTTCCAAGTACATGTGTTAACAGTAAACCGCCGGCCGGGGTGGCCGAGCGGTTATAGGCGCTACAGTCTGGAACCGCGCGACCGCTGCGGTCGCAGGTTCGAATCCTGCTTCGGGCATGGATGTGTGTGATAGGTTAGTTAGGTTTAAGTAGTTCTAAGTTCTAGGGGACTAATGACCTTAGAAGTTAAGTCCCATAGTGCCGAGTCCGATTTGAACCATTTGAACAGTAAACCACTGATGCTTATTTTCCCCTGGTCAGCAGCTCAGAGGCTGAAGTGCCGATGCGTGTATGCAAAAGTTAGCCTGTACTGACTGACAGGTACAGTACAATCCACTTCAAAAATTCAAAATGCTGTCCTCATGTACTGTGGGTATAATCTTACGTTAAAGGTTTAGCATAATTTCTCATGTACAAGAGTTGGAAAATGTGTATGTCTTGAGCCGCCGAAATTACCCAAACTATATTTATCTTGTGAGACATAAACATGATTATGTACAAAAGATGCAACGTTTAGTATCTGATTCAGCGTATCGCAGAATCGATGCTGACCCCACAAAAAGTGTTGAGAGAAAGACCAACAGCCTCCTGAAGAAAAGTGGTTTGTCGCAGGACACTATCAAGAGTCTTAACACCTATAGTGCTGTTCCCCCTAGGTTATATGGACTTCCGAAGGTTCACAAGGAAGCGATTCCTTTCCGTCCTATAGTGAGTAACATCGGACCTCCGACATATCGTGTAGCCAAGCATCTTGCTTCTCTGTTGAGTCCACAAGTAGATCGGTGTGGACATCATATCAGGAACTCAGCTGATTTTTTACGTCGTTTGGAGGGACTGCGGTTGAATGACTGATATTTTAGTGAGTTTCGATGTGGTCTCCCTCTTCACTCGCGTTCCTCTGTCTGATTCGTTGCGGTTAATTGGTGCTGAATTAACTAATCTCTTTCGGCATGTGTTGACATCCACTTACTTTTTATTCAGTGACCAATATTACGAGCAGACAGATGGAGTTGCGATGGGTAGTCCGTTGTCTCGTGTGATCGCAAATTTGTTTATGGAAGACTTCGAGGAACGTGCATTGGAGTCGGCGTCTTTGAAACCCACCTGTTTCTTTAGATACGTTGACAATACCTTCGTTGTTTGGCCTCATGGTAGGGAGAATTTGAATGTCTTTCTAGAACATCTGAACTCGATCCACCCGAACATTCGTTTTACGATGGAGGTGGAAGAGGATGGTTGCCTTCCCTTTCTTGACGTGTTGGTTAGGAGGAAGGATGATGGATCATTGGGACATGCAGTCTACAGGAAACGTACTCAGACCGACTTGTACTTACAGGCTAATAGTTGTCACCATCCGGCTCAGCGTGAAGGGGTACTTCGTACCTTGGTGCACAGGGCACATGTTTCCGACGCTGAGACTTTGCCAGCTGAGCTGTCCCATCTTCAAGTTACGTTTCGTCAAAATGGTTATAGTGATAGATTGAACGTGCGTTGCGCTATCCACCCACTCTACATCGGGTGATTGATGATAATTTTGAGTCAACACTTAAGTCTACTGCCTTTTTGCCTTACGTAGGAAACACTTCCAACAAGATCGGTCGTATTTTACGGAAATACGACCTCCAACTAAAATTAGAGTGCTTTTGAGTTCCGTTAAGGATGATCTTGGACTGCGTAAGGCGGGTGTTTATCGTATTCCTTGTAGCTGCGGCATGGCATATATTGGTCAAACTATCAGGACCGTGGAGGACCGATGTACTGAGCATAAACGGCACACACGATTACAGCAACCAAGAAGATCTGCTATTGCCGAACATTGCTTGGATACTGGTCACCCCATGTTATGTAATAACACCGAGATATTGGCATGCACGTCCAGCTATTGGGACAGTGTTATTAGGGAGCAGTTGAGATTAAATTAGCGAGCAACCTCGTTAACAGGGATGGAGGTTTATGTTTAAACTCTGTTTGGAATCCAGCTCTCTCCCTTGTCAAAAAACAGAGGGACAGACTCAATGGTACCTCACCTGCGAATTGGTAGTCTCACTATCGATAGCTCTGACTTTGGTCATCTTTGGCGGCACTAGTGTTAAGTGTGTGTGTTATCTTTCCTGCTTCAGTCCGAGAAACGAGGTTTTAAATTTGCAGTTTGCCTTGAAAATGGCGGGGTGTTCTCCCGCCGAAATATCGGCGGTCGCTGAAAGTGTTATCTGGCTCAATTCCCGGAAGTTATTTGAAAAAAATATATATTCATCTTGTATTTGACAATGAGAGCACTTTAAGACTTCCAACAAACTCATAATTTCAAACGTACGTGAAACTTATTCTCCCTATGGCCCTTCATAAATTAGGAAAAAAACTTTCTCATGCATTAAAGCTTTGGGATCCGGTTTTTTGTTGTTGCAGTCTTCTGTCCGAAGACTGGTTTGATGCAGCTCTCCATGCTACTCTCCCCTATGCGAGCTTCTTCATCTCCGAATAACTACTGCAACCTACATCTTTCTGAATCTGCTTAGTGTATTCATCTGTTGGTCTCCCTCTACGATTTTAGCCTCAACAGTTCCCTTCCAATACTAAATTGGTGATCCCTTGATATCCCAGAAAGTGTGCTATCAATCGATCCCTTCTTTTAGTCAAGTTATGCCACAAATTTTTCTCCCCAATTCTGTTCGGTACCTCCTCTTTAGCTATAAAATAAATAAATAAAAAAATAAAATATTAATTGTTGTAGATGTATGATAGTAACTGGTTGGAATTAATATTTGCTTATTTGGAACGTGGACGTTTAATTATTTGGTATCAGACGCATGACAATGGCTTTTTCGTAAATGCAATGTTATTCGTAGTTGACCGTGAAATAAGACACAAATAATCGGACTTCGTATTTAAATCGTTTCCAAATACTGCTGCGGTAGGTGCAGACTCAAAATCTCAATATTGGAATAATTTGCCAGCCATGTCAATACGTCGTACAGTGGTGACTGTCTACTAAACATAAAAAAGTTTACACATTTAGTTAAATCAGTTATTTTCAACGAATAAGCCTACAGTTAAATAATTCAACTTACTTTCATAAATATAGAATCTTTACAGAGTCCAGTGCCTAGCGAGATTGCAACTCGCAGTGTTCTTATATAACATCTAATCTTCAGCATCCTTCCGTAGCACCACATTTCAAAAGCTTTTATTCTCTTCTTGTTTAAACTGTTTATAATCCATGTTTCACTTCCATACTTTGCTACACTCCAGACAAATAACTTCAGGAAACACTTCCTAACACTTAAGTCTATATTCGATGTTAGCAAATTTCTCTGCTTCACTAACTCTTTTTTGCCATTGCCAGTATACATTTTATATCTTATCTACTTCGACCATAATCAGGTATTTTGCTGTCTATACAACAAAACTGATCCACTACTTTCAGTCTCGTTTTCCTCATCTAATTCCATCAGTACCACCTCATTTAATTCGTTTACATGTCCGCCCAGGTAGCTGAGTGGACGCCGGCGCGGTAGCTCAGCGTGTTCGATCAGAGGGAATAAAAAAACTGAGTCAAGGAATCAACGACCGACTTCAACGGATGTCTTGTGACGTCCGCCCAGACCAAACGCAACGAACTCTATCGAACAAAATGATAAAAGAAAAGTGGTCAACGCGACGGAATGTCATACCTAACGGCCCGGTTCGATTTCTCCCCTCAGGGACTGGCAGTTGTGTTGCCCTTGTCATCATTTCATCCCCATCGACACGCAAGTCGCCGAACTGGCGTCACCTCGAAAGACTTCCACCAGGCGAAAGGTCTACCCGACGGGATGTCCTAGCCACACGACTCTTCCATTTTCCATTCATCTAAATTCCATTATCCCTTTTTTGTTTTCGTTAATGTTCATCTAATATCTTCCTTGCAACACACTGTCCATTCCATTCAACTGATCTTCCAACCTTTTTCTGTCTCTGACAGAATTGCAATATCATCGGCAAACCTCGAAGTTTTTATTTCTTCTCCCTGGACTTTAACTCCTTCTCCAAATTTTTCTTTGGTTTCATTTACTGCTTGCTCAGTGTACGGATTGAGTAATGTATGGGACAGGCTACAATCTTCGTGACAAAAAATAAAAACACCTACAGCCGTCCGTATGATTTTAATTTATTTTGTCGCTACCAGTTTCAACGCTTCATTGCGTCACCTTCAGGCTGTCTTTGATGCGGCACAAAATAAATTAAAATCATAAGGACAGCTGTAGGTGTTTTTATTTTTTGTCACGATAGTAAACGGCCGTCGTCCCAGAGACCTCCTGCTAAAAGGATGAACACAAAAAACGCTACAATCTTGTCTCACTCCCTTCTCAAACATTCTTCCCTTTCATGCCCCTCAACTATTAAAACTGCAGTCTGGTTTCTATACAAGTTTTAAAAGGCCTTCCACTGACTGTATTTTATCTCTGCTTCCTTCAGAATTTCGAAGAGAATATTCCAATCGACAATATCAAAGTATACAGATACTATAAACGCAGGTTTGCCTTTCCTTGAACTATATTCTAAAATACGTCATAGCGTCAGTATTGCCTCATGTGTACCTACATTTCTCCGAAATCGAAACTGATCTTTCCCGAGGTGGTATTCTACCAGGTTTTTCATTCTTCTGTAAAAATTCGTGTTAGTATTTTCTAGCCATGATCAGTTATGACATTTTCATTCATTATTTATTTACTACTGACTCTATTTGCAACATATTTTGCAGGCATTATCCACATACACTCCTGGAAATGGAAAAAAGAACACATTGACACCGGTGTGTCAGACCCACCATACTTGCTCCAGACACTGCGAGAGGGCTGTACAAGCAATGATCACACGCACGGCACAGCGGACACACCAGGACCCGCGGTGTTGGCCGTCGAATGGCGCTAGCTGCGCAGCATTTGTGCACCGCCGCCGTCAGTGTCGGCCAGTTTGCCGCGGCATACGGAGCTCCATCGCAGTCTTTAACACTGGTAGCATGCCGCGACAGCGTGGACGTGAACCGTATGTGCAGTTGACGGACTTTGAGCGAGGGCGTATAGTGGGCATGCGGGAGGCCGGGTGGACGTACCGCCGAATTGCTCAACACGTGGGGCGTGAGGTCTCCACAGTACATCGATGTTGTCGCCAGTGGTCGGCGGAAGGTGCACGTGCCCGTCGACCTGGGACCGGACCGCAGCGACGCACGGATGCACGCCAAGACCGTAGGATCCTACGCAGTGCCGTAGGGGACCGCACCGCCACTTCCCAGCAAATTAGGGACACTGTTGCTCCTGGGGTATCGGCGAGGACCATTCGCAACCGTCTCCGTGAAGCTGGGCTACGGTCCCGCACACCGTTAGGCCGTCTTCCGCTCACGCCCCAACATCGTGCAGCCCGCCTCCAGTGGTGTCGCGACAGGCGTGAATGGAGGGACGAATGGAGACGTGTCGTCTTCAGCGATGAGAGTCGCTTCTGCCTTGGTGCCAATGATGGTCGTATGCGTGTTTGGCGCCGTGCAGGTGAGCGCCACAATCAGGACTGCATACGACCGAGGCACACAGGGCCAACACCCGGCATCATGGTGTGGGGAGCGATCTCCTACACTGGCCGTACACCACTGGTGATCGTCGAGGGGACACTGAATAGTGCACGGTACATCCAAACCGTCATCGAACCCATCGTTCTACCATTCCTAGACCGGCAAGGGAACTTGCTGTTCCAACAGGACAATGCACGTCCGCATGTATCCCGTGCCACCCAACGTGCTCTAGAAGGTGTAAGTCAACTACCCTGGCCAGCAAGATCTCCGGATCTGTCCCCCATTGAGCATGTTTGGGACTGGATGAAGCGTCGTCTCACGCGGTCTGCACGTCCAGCACGAACGCTGGTCCAACTGAGGCGCCAGGTGGAAATGGCATGGCAAGCCGTTCCACAGGACTACATCCAGCATCTCTACGATCGTCTCCATGGGAGAATAGCAGCCTGCATTGCTGCGAAAGGTGGATATACACTGTGCTAGTGCCGACATTGTGCATGCTCTGTTGCCTGTGTCTATGTGCCTGTGGTTCTGTCAGTGTGATCATGTGATGTATCTGACCCCAGGAATGTGTCAATAAAGTTTCCCCTTCCTGGGACAATGAATTCACGGTGTTCTTATTTCAATTTCCAGGAGTGTATATACCACTACACGGACCTGATATCAAGCGATATGACGTCATATACATTGAGATGAGTGAACAACTAGCTTAACATATTAACTGATTTGTAAAGCAATCAGACGTTTGAAGCTCTTATACATAAGGGAGTTCGATCCTGTGGCGAATCTGGAGTTGGATGGGTGGGGGGGAGGGGAGGGGGAGGGGTTACTGATAATTTAAAACAACCACATGTTGGGTAAAATGGCGCACTAAAAGAATCGTTTGCACTTTTACGTTGCGTCTAAGTATGAACACGACTATGTAACTGCCTTTTACCACTCATATGCACTCTTCCACTTCACGACTCGTTCTGCAAGGGAGGCAGGTTGGGTGAAATAGGCGGTGAAGTGTTTTACGGAAATATTGTGAAAGCATTTTTGAAGGTAAATCTATGAAAACTGGTATGTGGCGTCTTGCCTGGAAATGAAAGAAAAAACGTGTTTCACTGTTTTTGGAAAACCAACCCCTAAGGGGGGTGAAATAGGGCCGGACTGAGATTTTCACTCTGCAGCGTAGTGTGCGCTGATATGAAACTTCCTGGCAGATTAAAACTGTGTGCCGGGCCGAGACTCGAACTCGGTACCTTTGCCTTTCGCGGGCAAGTGCAAGGTTCGCAGGAGAGCTTCTGTGAAGTCTGGAATGTAGGAGACGAGGTACTGGCGGAATTAAGGCTGTGGGGACGGGTCGTGAGTCGTGCTTGGGTAACTCAGTTGGTAGAACACTTGCCTGCGAAAGCAAAGGTCCCGAGATCGAATCTCGGTCCGGCACACAGTTTTAATCTGCCAGGAAGTTTCAGTGCCAGACTGATTCAATGACTCATCATCGCCCAGCTGAAACCGCTATGGATAGAAACTTGAAATTTGGAGAGGGTGTGAATCTTATACTGTAGATATCGTTTAAGTAGGGATTGTTCGAAATTGAAGACAAAAAAGGGGTGAAATAGGGGACGGAAGGCTTTCTCAAAATATGTCGCAATTAAGGCAGTTCTGAAGCTAGAACTACGAAAATTGGTATTTAGTTTCTCAGTTAGAAGTAAAAAAATACAAGTTTCAGCAATTTTGTAAATTCAACCACGTAGTGGGGAAAATAGTGAGTGAACTTTTTTTGGAAATAATTCATTATCACTGTTTAAAAACAGTCGTAGGTTGCACAATATTCATTATTAAAGAACAACTAACGCATTTTTAAAGCTAAATCTATGAAAATGGGTGTTAATTTAAAAATATGATTCACTGTTTTTGGAAATTCAATGCCTTAAGGGAGTGAAACAGGGGATAAAAGGTTTTATGAAATTATTTCATTATGGAAACGTTTTCAAAGCTAAATCTTTGGAAATTAGTATTTGACTTCTCTGTTAGAAATTTTAAAAAATGTGTTTACTCTTTACAGAAACTCAATCCTTTAGGGCATAAAATTGTTAGGAAAATATTTCGTTACATTAAAAAAAATTTAAAGCTTACGTTAGCCTACGAAATTGGTACGAGTATTTCACTTCTAGGTTAGATATAAAGAAGTATGTGTTTCAATGGAAATATCATCGCAAGAACGCAAACGGCATAATTAACAGAATCCTTGAACTACAGCTACCGGAAATGCTTTTTGGTCAGAATTACATTCGGAAAAGACCGTGCATCTACGGCCTTAGTTAGCGTGAAAACTTTAGGTGTAGCAATTTGTGAACAATATATAAATTTTATTAAAGAAAAACAAAAAAATCTGCGCAGACGTTACAGACTACGCGTGAAAAGTATCGGGTGGTAAGCTAGTATGTGATACAGATGGAACTGCGGTTCGTGATACAAACACATGGTGTCACAGAGATTAAAATCTGCTAAACCGGAACGTTGAGGGGACTTCCTCAATTTTACAACAGAATAATTACCGATCGCACACTTGCGTTGAACCAAATGTTGAACTAACTTTACCGAATTGTCTGTGCAGTCGAAGATATGGCTCTTGGGGTAATATTGTATACGATTCTTGTAAATTCCTGTAGTGGACTAGTAGGTCATATCAGCTCAAGTGGGAGGTAATGAGGAGGTACATCAGCAGCCACAACCATGAACAGTCTGACAAATAAATCGAAATCAGTCTTCAACGTGCAAAGTCTTCACTTTTCTTTGAAAACTGGAGACGAAATTTTTCAATTACTAAATGGTTCAAATGGCTCTGAGCACTATGAGACTTAACGTCTGAGGTCCTCAGTCCCCTAGAACTTAGAACTACTTAAACCTAACTAACCTAAGGACATCACACACACCCATGCCCGAGGCAGGCTTCGAACCTGCGATCGCAGCGGTCACGCGGTTCCAGACTGTAGCGCCTAGAACCGCTAGGTCACCGCGGCCGGCTTTCAATTACTGAAACGAAGGTAATCATGTCTAGTCGAGAAATGACTGCCTTGAGCTTTGAGAAATGTTCCATGTCATGAACTAGAAGTTGATTTTTCCACAGGATTAACTTTTGTTTTATAGCATCAATATAGTCGGCCATATATGTAAATCATTCTCCCCTGGCATTAAAAGACTTGATGAAATCAAATAACTGGCGACGTCGACCATAAAAGATTTTCTCACTCCTCTATTTTTCCCCTTAACTCTTCTTCGCCTAATCACATCGTCTTTGTGCGTGGTGGTTGTGATGTAACAAAATAAAAGTGATGTTGTTCAAATGGCTCTGAGCACTATGGGACTTAACATCTATGGTCATCAGTCCCCTAGAACTACTTAAACCTAACTAACCTAAGGACATCACACAACACCCAGTCATCACGAGGCAGAGAAAATCCCTGACCCCGCCGGGAATCGAACCTGGGAACCCGGGCGCGGGAAGCGAGAACGCTACCGCACGACCACGAGCTGCGGACAGTGATGTTGTTATTCAATGGAAAAGTTGCAAATTGAGATTTCGCTTACTGTTTTATCAATCACAATTCGCGTAAGAATCATGGATTGACCATTGTCATAAAATATTGCATTATGAAATGTGAATAGTCTTTACTTGCAGTTTCGCGTGGCTTTAAGCAGTCACAGCTAGCGTGCTACTGATTAAGAAACTGCATTGTCGTCTTTCTAATTACTTCATGATCGTAGATACGATCATACCCGATCGTGAACTTATTGTTATGAGAAAACAAATTTCCTAAGGGACCAGAAAGTTCTTAAGGGCGCAAAAACAACTGCAACATCACACAAAAGGGGAATTCAATATTAAAGCTGATGCAAGAAGACGATAAAACAGTTTTCTTTTTGTCAACGTAACACGCACATTGGACTGCAGATCTTGGTGTCTGTAATCTTAGCAAAATGCATAATTAAAATGAAAATAATACTGAGGAGATGATAGGAATGAGCACTGCTAAATGATTCAGTATTTCCAGAACAAATATTTATTATAACTAACACATATATCGTACCTTATGCTTTGAGGAGGTATTGAATAGAATTGGGGAGATGCTTAGTACTACAATGACAGTAGATTTTTATGTCCGTTTGATGTCCATTGAGCGCTCTTTTATATAGCCTTTGTCCTCTGGAGTCGTCACGATAAGTTATAACAGTTCTTCTTTTTACACTTCACTCAAACTTAGACGTTCAAGGCTTCATTTGTTCTCCAGCGAACAAAATAGCGAAGGATCACGTATCCATCCATATTCTATATGTTGCCGCCCAAAGACGACGAATTACATTATTTAGGAAATTCCACCATCGCTATGCGACGCCTTATTATACATTAATAATTCTTTATAAACAAGTATTTGCCTTCTTGCTGAAAGTGTTAACTATTTGCTGTTTTAATGAAGCCAAAAATAGCGAATATGACATGGTGTAACGACGTTCCAATGAATGTTTTTCGCAGCTCATAATAGTGCGATGATTGTGTTCAAAGAGCAATTTCCATCTAGCACTGACTTCTCCACAAGTGCGTGGACGCAGCGGTGTTCCTAATTCAGAACGTAAATCTAATTTAGCAGAGTCGGCGTTGTCGGAAAAATGTGACAAGGCGACTGGCTCTCTCTAGCGGCGTCCGGCTGCTGACTCGCTTTGCATTTCGTGTTTCTGTTCCCCACCGCTCGCCTATCAGCGCCATTTGCCGTGGCGCTCGGAACGCTGGCAAGACCGGGTCTAAATATAACCAACTCACTTTTCTTAAAATATATAGAATTCAATCAGTAACTTTCTTCAGTTTGGTGCGAAAATTGCTTCTTAAAATAATTTTAACGTTTCCTTCCTCTTACAAGAAATTACGAAAAAGATGTAAGAAATGTTCTCAAATGTAGTTTTAGACATGAGCAGTTAACATATATACTAGGTGTCGAAGATTTGCCCACACCAAACGCTGACTGGAAATATCTTGTACGATGAGGGGCCCCATAATCTGCAGGTTGACAGAAACTGTTCCGTCTATTTGGTAAAACATCCACACCTTCACCTCCGTGCGACTCATCGCCTGCCCCGGGTGGGTCCTGAACCCGTCCTAGAGAGAGGAGGCGTGTTTCAGCCCGAATCAATGGAGCGCTCTGTTAGTTCAGAGGCAGGTCTCCGTGCCGGCGCTGACGCACGGCGTGGTAGGAGGTCCACAAAACCTCAGGTGTTGGTGGGGATGTTTTGCACTTTTCCAGAACAAAGTCGGTTACTCCTACCTGCACGACATCCCGACAAGGAAATTCATCGCTCGGTCCGTCTAAACGCCAAACACATCCAATTTGTCGCCCAGCCGGTTGGTACGCCTGTAGGGCACTTTGAAAAGTTGCGAGCTGCGACCGTACTGGCTAGACAGCTCTTGTGACATCCCCGAATCACGTGTTCGCGGCGCCTCAGTTAGCGGGTTGTATCAACACCTACTCAAAGGAAGGCCTATCACGTGTTCGCGGCGCCTCAGTTAGCGGGTTGTATCAACACCTATTCAAAGGAAGGCCTCGGCGCTTGTTGGTGACGTCGCGTCAGCTAGTCACGGCGAACGCCAGGTCTGTTGCAGGCAGAAACGCCTGGGCGTGCTTATCACTATAAATCTCTTATTTTTGGACAAAATGTTTGGTGTTGTTTTGGATTCTGCAGTTTTATTTAGATGAAAGGTTTTCTTACTATCGTAAAGCTACAAATGAAGATCATAGTTCTGTATTACTGAATCCTGTCGAAACAAACGTAGATCAATATGAAAAGATGCTTTGCCCCATTGCAAGCTTCGGAAATTTTACATTCAAGTAACTATATTTACTTGATCCATTTTGCTATCGAAACTTACCCCAACCCCCTTACAATTAACTCGTTTCTTATATTTATTTTCGTTTGACATCGCCACTGGAAATGTGAACTAATTTACATGTGTAAATGTCCAACTGTTGCCAGTCATTAGATTACAGTCGTTTTCAACGAAAGGAATTCTAAACAGGAAACAAAACAGCTTCATACATCAAAAATACTGCTGAGCTTAAACTTTTTTAAACATGCACATTAGGAAAGATAAATATTCCCCTCTTGCAACTGAAAGGAGAAACTTTATAAGATAAAAAATTTTATTTGATAAAACAAGTATATGTCTTCTGCCTCTTCTTCTGTCCCCCACCCTCTCCCCTAACGTGTACAATCGCAAGACATTTCATTAACATTCGGTGCTCCTCACCCCATAGTCAACCAAGATACCTAAAGAAGAGCACCAATATGTTCACAGCTTCTTGTAAAAGCAACCCAGTACAAACGTAACTTCCTCAGATTTACAAATAAGGTAAAGAAGCACGAATTCTGTTGCTGCTGGACCATGAAGTTGTTTTTGTATGTCGATCCTTAAAACAGGTGGAAATTTAAGTTCAGGAGTACACTATTTGTTAAGAAGTGTAATGAATTGCATAATTAATTGATTGCAGAAATCTCTCAGAACAATATGTGTTGATGAACTACCGCTAATAGTTTCACATTTTGCTGTGTCAGAGAGGGAGACACCACCGATATGAGTATGCCTGCAACAGACCTGGCGTTCGCCGTGCCTAGCTGACGTGACGTCACCAACAAGCGCCGAGGCCTTCCTTTGAGTCGGCGTTAGTTGTATTCAGCGAGTGTGGTTCGAAACTTCTAATCTGCACAATTTCGGTTTCCTCACTTCTAATTTATCCAGCCGGGTTGCTGTTTAGACTTCCAGCGAAAGGTAAACCTCCCTACGACGTAACAGTTACGTGTTGTATACTTTTCTTACGATATCTCTTACAGAAATCGAGTTACTCATGTTTCCGTGGCGGTTCAGTAACTCGTTACTTGTAGGAGGATCTCTGGAATTGATAGGCCGACTAGAAAGATTGCTAGCTGTATATCGGTTAGCTTTCGTTAACAAAGTTATGTCTTACCATCTGACCGAGCGAGGTGGCGCAGTGGGTAGCACACTGGACTCGCATTCGGGAGGACGACGGTTCAATCCCGCGTCCGCCCATCCTGATTTAGGTTTTCCGTGATTTCACTAAATCGCTCCAGGCAAATGCCGGAATGGTTCCTTTGAAAGAGCACGGCCGACTTCCTTCCCCGTCCTTCCCTAATCCGATGAGACCGATGACCTCGCTGTCTGGTCTCCTCCCCCAAACAATCCAACCCAACTCTTACCATGTGCGCAAGTTGCTTCTCCATGCTTCGCTAGCATTAAAGGGCTACCGCATTTTACGATCGCCAGAGCAGCGTACATTTGCAAAACGTTATCACGAGCAAAAATATTCTGTTAGCTACATGGAAAGCAGCAGTGTTCGTTATAAAACTCTGACAGGAAGTGACGTACTGAAATTAGGACTGAACTTTCACAAATCCAGGTAAACATTTTCTTTCATAATGCTATTGTAGTGAAGTAAATGTTTAGCTACCAACAAATGACAAAAATCAGCGATCTAATTCAACAGACGGCAGTGGCTTTTTCGGACCAGCAACCTCATTTCGGATTTAGGGTCAACGCAAGCGTCCGATTCCACCAGCCGGCTTTGACCCGTGACGTAAGGCTGTTGTCTGTGACGTCACGACGGTGCGGAATTTAGTTTGTGAGAGTGCCGTGTTTGTAGGTGTCGTTTTGATGCGATCGATGGTGCTCTCTGGTGATGTGTTTATGTTTTGTGTGGTTGGTGATGTTTTTTGGTTCAGTTTGCGTGTGTGGCGTGTTTATAGGTGGCGTATTGTTGCGGTCGGTGGCTCTCTCTGGTGGTGTGTTTATGGATAGCGTGTTATGTGGCGTACGGGGTTCATTTGCGTGTTGTCGGTAGTGTGCTTTCAGCGAAATATTTTTCAGTGAGTTAACTATTTTGGTTTTGTTATGTCGACGTTATTGTAGTTTCATTCTGTTCGTCGTGTGTGAATTTTGGCAAATTGCTATGTTTATGTCCTTGGTAGGTATGGATATGACTGACAACGTCAACAGTTTTCGGTTGTCGGCGGTGATGGGGGACAGTGCGTTGTCTCTAACAAAATTTCTTCAACTATTCGGATTTTTGGATGAAGTCGTGAAGTGTTCAGTGTGTCGTGAAGAAATGAGGCTTACCAAAGTTCCAGCGTCTCGGACCAGGGACGGCTATATGTGGAGATGTCGTAAGGATAACGTCAAGGGAAGTGTTCGATTCCATTTTTGTTATTTTTTTGTGTTTTTTGAGGTAGTAATGATTGTGGACGTGGTTGTAGTTTTGGGTTTTATGATTTGGTATCGGTAGTTTCTGCTGACCTATAACCTCAAGGGAAATGTTCGATTCCAGTGGATATTGTTTTTATTTGATTTTGGGAAGGTTGTGGTCGTTTTATTTTATCGTTTTTGTCGTTTGGATTAATGGTGTGAGTTTATTTTTAGCTTGTCTCCACCCAAAAACCCCCAATTTCCCACGCTTGTCCCGTTAGTTTCACTATACTTTTGGAGAAATATGTGTTAGATGGTTTTTCGATCTATTTTTGTGTTTGTTGTCATGTTTACGTAATAACGTCATAGTCGCGATATGGGAGTTGTGAATGGTCGTTTCCGCCATATTGGTGACGTCATTGGTCAAAGCATACGGGTGGAATCGAACGTTTCCGATAACCTATGTTTCCTTTGTGGGCTCTATGGAACACGATGAATGACCGACAATATATGGTACACTTGCGAGAATTTGCGACGCACACGCACTGAACACGAGGTGGTGTTACAACATAGGACCTTGTGTATTTAGTTATTTCGACAACACACATTATTTTCAGGGTACATAAAGAAGTGCTTTGGTTCGTAATAGTCATGCTGCCTCGTAATAGCGGCATGCTCTTGCTAACTGAATAACATATTGGCATCATATCGTACACTGCATATTGGTACCATACGACACTAATGTTCCTTGTAGGTAATGCAACCAAAAAGCACCAAAAAAAGACAGTGTTACACGAGATCCACATGATCTTGCAAAAGACAGTTTTGTAGTGGTATTTCAGTGCCTCGGTATTACTTTGTGGACCCAGAGAACTTTGAGCTATTTGCCTCAAGTCAAAGCCATTTTTTTCCTTACTTTTTTCTTCCTTTACTAGTATGTAACAAATAAAATATTTCATTCAACAGCTGGCGATGCTATTCTTGCATTATCATATCTACGCAGTATTTTACAGCTGTTTAATGATCGCGAATAACTAGTTTTTTAAGAAACTCGTTTACGTTGCTGGCCTGGATAATTGTCATCGATTTAACAGCCCTTCGCACTTTAGCTTTATATGCTGCAGTCTAACTTTTCTATAGTTCGTTAGGTTTAATCTTTAATCTTGTGTGTCATCACCACTTTTCGTGGGTATATGTTCTTTATGGTAGAAGCCGACCAAGCGGAAGATCAGTTTGGATTCCGTAGAAATGTTGGAACACGTGAGGCAATACTGACTCTACGACTTATCTTAGATGCTAGATTAACGAAAGGCAAACCTACGTTTCTAGCATTCGTAGACTTAGAGAAAGCTTTTACAATTTTGACTGGAATACTCTCTTTCAAATTCTGAAGGTGGCAGGGGTAAAATACAGGGAGCGAAAGGCTATTTACAATGTGTACGGAAAGCAGATGGCAATTATAAGAGTCGAGGGAAATGAAAGGGAAGCAGTGGTTTGGGAAGGGAGTGAGACAGGGTTGTAGCCTCTCCCCGATGTTATTCAATCTGTATATTGAGCAAGGAGTAAAGGAAACAAAAGAAAAATTCGGAGTAGGTATTAAAATCCATGGAGAAGAAATAAAAACTGAGGTTCGCCGATGACATTGTAATTCTGTCAGAGACAGCAAAGGACTTGGAAGAGCAGTTGAACGGAATGGACAGTGTCTTGAAAGGAGGATATAAGATGAACATCAACAAAAGCAAAACGAGGATAATGGAATGTAGTCGAATTAAGTCGGGTGATGCTGAGGGAATTACATTAGGAAATGAGACACTTAAAGTAGTAAAGGACTTTTGCTATTTGGGGAGCAAAATAACTGATGATGGTCGAAGTAGAGAGGATATAAAATGTAGACTGGCAATGGCAAGGAAAGCGTTTCTGAAGAAGAGAAATTTGTTAACATCGAGTATTGATTTAAGTAACAGGAAGTCGTTTCTGAAAGTATTTGTAATGAAGTGTAGCCATGTATGGAACTGAAACATTGACGATAAATAGTTTAGACAAGAAGAGAATAGAAGCTTTCGAAATGTGGTACTACAGAAGAATGCTGAAGATTAGATGGGTAGATCACATAACTAATGAGGAAGTATTGAATAGAATTGGGGGGGAGAAGAGGAGTTTGTGGCACAACTTAACTAGAAGATGGGATCGGTTGGTAGGACATGTTCTGAGACATCAAGGGATCACCAATTTAGTACTGGAGGGCAGCGTGGAGGGTAAAAATCGTAGAGGGCGACCAAGAGATGAATACACCAAGCAGATTCAGAAGGATGTAGGTTGCAGTAAGTACTGGGAGATGAAGCAGCTTGCACAGGATAGAGTAGCATGGAGAGCTGCACCAAACCAGTCTCAGGACTGAAGACCACAACAACAACAACAACAACAACAACAACAACATGATCTTTACATCTAGCTGAGAGGGCTCTCCCCGCCTGGCCGATGTAACAACTCGGGCAATCACTTCAGGTGATTTTGTACACCACAGAACGAGATAATTTGTCATTGGTATTCCTTAACAAGTGGAACAAGTTCTTTTTGAGGGTGTTACTCGAAAAGTGGTAACGGCACGCATGGCTAGACTTTTGCCGAGCACCTTGTTCAATTGGCCCGTGCTCCCAATCCAATAAATAACACAGAGCTACTAAATTGCGAGGCTCAGGAGTCGCAAATCTATAAACACCTGTTGCTCGATAAATAAAATCTACTTAATAACCAGCTGCAGTTGAGAAATAAGAACTTTTTCGATGGTTTTCTACCATTGCTTCGCTGGCCCTGATGTTTCGTTGCCTTTGTAGTCGCCGACGCCTGACTCCACTTTCGTCAGTCGAATACTAATGTATTCAAAATTGAGGAATAATTTTGTCTAGTAATAGCTACTCTTTCTTACGGGTTCCGATTCCGTTTATAGGGTTCTCGTTCTCCTCAGAAGTAAGTTCGTTTACATATTACGCCATTAACAGTTTTAATGTTTATATATTTATCCAATTCCTAACGTAGAGGTAGCTACTGTTAAACATCTATATTTCCACGCGCGCAGCCGCGCGGGATTAGCCGAGCGGTCTCAGGCGCTGCAGTCGCGGACTGTGCGGCTGGTCCCGGCGGAGGTTCGAGTCCTCCCTCAGGCATGGGTGTGTGTGTTTGTCCTTAGGATAATTCAGATTAAGTAGTGTGTAAGCTTACGGACTGATGACCTTAGCAGTTAAGTCCCATAAGATTTCACACACATTTGAACATTTTTTTCCACGCGCGCATGCACATGACTATCAGCGGTGCTCGGTACATAGCTGCTCGCTGTGATTAGTTGCCTGTGTGGCCGAGCGGTTCTAGGCGCTTCAGTCTGAAACCGCGTGACCGCTGCGGTCGCAGGTTCCAATCCTGCCTCGGGCATGGAAGTGTGTGATGATGTCCTTAGGTTAGTTAGGTTTAAGTAGTTCTAAGTTCTAGAGGACTGATGACCACAGATGTTAAGTCCCATAGTGCTCAGAGGCATTTGAACCATTTTTGCGATTAGTTCCTTTCTCTTCGGCTAAGTAATGCAGATCTGTGACTGGGTACTACGGTGCTATAGTTTTGTACTCGACATGGCCAAACTTTGGCATGCGATAGTTTAGTGTCAATAGCTTCTGAAGAAGGCCAAATTGTTGTTGTTTTTGTGGTCTTCAGTCCAGAGACTGGTTTGATGCGGCTCTCCATGCTACTCTATCCTGTGCAAGCTTCTTCATCTCCCAGTACCTACTGCAACCTAAATCCTTCTGAATCTGCTTAGTGTATTCATCTCTCGGTCTCCCTCTACGATTTTTACCTTCCACGCTGCCCTCCAATACTAAATTGGTGATCCCTTGATGCCTCAGAGTATGTCCTACCAACCGATCCCTTCTTGTGGTCAAGTTGTATCACAAACTCCTCCCCAATTCTATTCAATACCTCTTCAGTAGTTATGTGATCCACCCACCTAATCTTCAGCATTCTTCTGTAGGACCACATCTCGAAAGCTTCTATTCTCTTCTTGTGCAAACTATTTATCGTCCACGTTTCACTTGCATACATGGCTCCCCTCCACACAAATACTTTCAGAAACGACTTCCTGACACTTAAATCTGTATTCTATGTTAACAAATTTCTCTTCTTTAGAAACGCTTTCCTTGCCATTGCCATTCTACATTTTATATCCTCTCTACTTCGACCATCATGAGTTATTTTGCTCCCCAAACATCAAAACTCCTTTACTACTTTAAGTGTCTCATTTCCTAATCTAATTCCCTCAGCATCACCCGACTTAATTCGACTGCATTCCATTATCCTCGTTTTGCTTTTGTTGATATTCATCTTATATCCTCCTTTCAAGACACTGTCCATTCCGTTCAACTGCTCTTCCAACTCCTTTGCTGTCTCTGGCAGAATTACAATGTCATCGGCGAACCTCAATGTTATTATTTCTTCTCCATGGATTTTAATTCCTACTCCGAATTTTTCTTTTGTTTTCTTTACTGCTTGCTCAATATACAGATTAAATTTAAATTATTTTGACTGAAACGTAGGTAAAGATTGGTTTCTATTTGCAACTGAGGCTGACGCATTTTTATTTATCACAGTTGCTGACGAGGCTGCACGCTGTTAAAAATTCTTAGCAATTTTCGTTACGAGAGACCTTCCTGCCAAATCTGAAAGGTTTTCGCGCAGGAATACACTGCAAAGGTGCCTAAGAAGTGGTTCTGGCCGTCAGAAATGGTGTGCGGCAGGCTAAAGTAAATGAACTGAGCAGGTGAGGTGAAGCCTGCGCAATCGGCCGCTTCCTTCGAATCTCGACGAGGCTTTAAACGACTACCCGACAACCCCCCCCCCCCCCCCTCGCACTAAGAACTGAGACCCGAGTAGATCAAGACATACAGCAGTGGGGATCAGTATACAGCCATAGATATTTGCAGGAACAGCTATTCACAGTGTATATGCAATAGTATGAGACGCAGTATACCGACAAATGCAATCAGGTGGCATCGCATCAGACGTCAGTAGCACAGTGTATTACATCAATGATTCAGGTGGTAGAGGGTGGAAACTGAATGGTTTCAATAATATTACTATTAAAGCGCACTTTACAATCATAAATTGGACTTAGATTTAGTATCACTTTTCAAACACTTCCCTATCTGACATGAGATGTGAATAAAGTTCACTGCAAAATTGTAAATTGGCCATAGGTTTAGTCTTTCTTTTACCAGTTACTTTTCTAACTGACATGGGAATAAAAAGAGATCTCTAGCAAACTATTCCTCACTGCCCTCTGAATAAAAGAAGTTACTGTTTTCATAGATAGTGGTCTTTCTGTTGAAGGTTACGTATCATGAGCACAATGTACAAACTGTGGATCCTGTTTCACTATTAATATGCACTTTCAACACACAATAGAAACAAACACTTAGCAAGCATGGGTATATAACTTTCCACAATTGCAGTTCTCAACTTTTACTGCAGTGAGACAGAAAATCGACATATTTGTAAGATACTGACTTACCTTTTGTAATTTATAACAGGCAGCAAAGCAAAACTTTATAAGCCTCAGTTTTAAGAACTTATAGTTTTTAAAAGTAGCACCAAATTGTATTAATGCCTGTTTCAAGTACATACTGCTTTATATTCAATTATTTACTTTAGTCTTTCGAAAGCAGTTCTGATTGCAAGATTACTTTCAACAAACATCATTTACTTTAGCACACTCTTTTGCCACATTAACTTTAACCTTCTTTTTACCATATTCAAGATGCTCTTCATGATTCCTGCGGGGTCATCCTGAACACTGAGAATTACTAAAGTCAAAATGATCCTCTTTAAAATTAGGAAAGCCATTTTCTTGCCACGCCTTGTCGGACAGCACTATCCCCATTTGTGGTGCAAATTTTTCTGGCGACCTCCGCAGCTGTCACCCCTCTATTGAACTCGGACAGAAGAATATGTCAGCAATCTTCCAGTTCCCTTGGTGCTCCATTTTATAGCATCCACATCTCCACTCGCTATCTCCAAATGCCAAAAAGACAATTTGGAAACTCAAATAGCAACAGTGAACTACAAATAAAAAAATGATGATCGATAAATAAACCTGTAGCAACCAGAATACCAACACGCAAAACAGAAATGCTACGAAATTATGCACCAATCCATTATATTGGACAATCGACTGCACACTACGGTACAGACGATATCACAAGCTTACAAATACGGACAGGCATTTGCATGCCAATCCGACCACCATCCAGAGCAGAACAACTCAGTCATCCGTTACTGAGGTATCGGCGTGCAGTGGTTATGTGATGTCCGCAAGATAAAACCTGCGCCCAAAAGGCTGCAGACAGGGTTATCAGTTGTAGCCGTAAATCGATCCATACAACGAACAGAAGAAAGCAAGATAGGCAGGAAATTGATAAACTGCAGCCAGCAGTGTCCTTGTGCTACGTGAAGCATGCCACTGACCGGACTGGCAAACACCTTTGCCGGGTTGGGTCCAGCCTGTCTTTTACAGCAGCCCCAAGATCTATGATATTAGGTAGTCTCCACCAAGTGCAAGGTTGACACTATGCACACTGCAGATGTGTACAAGGTGAGACATCAGTGAGGACACGCATACATCAGTGAACCCGGCATGCGAGTAGCAACACACATACTGGAGCAGGAGCATTGCGTTCATCCAGCGCAAAACGGCAAATCTGTAGTAGCCAAGCACCAGGAAAACTGTGGCAAGGAAACAAAATTTAATGAAACCTGCATACTTGGAAATCTGTCATGGACCCCTTCCCCCACCCTCCAAAAAAGAAAAAAAAAGTTTTTAAAAGAAGTGCTTATATATTTACCTAAAAGGTATGTTCAAAAAAATAATGGGGATGTTTGTTTGAATGAAATAATTTTATTTATACAGGGTGGTCCACTGATCGTGACCGGGCCAAATATCTCACGAAATAAGCGTCAAACGAAAAAACTACAAAGAACGAAACTTATTTATTTATTTTTATTTATTTATTTATTGTATTTTTTTTGCATGGAGACACCAACTGGTGTCTTTTGCAAACGTCATAGCATTTTTTTACAAGTTTAGTACAATATATACATATATATATATATATATATATATATATATATATACACAATAACTTATTTTAGTTTAATATTAATATTCACTTAAAGAGTATAAACATTTGTCAATCAAGAAATGTTTCAGTTTCACTTTGAATAAGTTCCCTTTGTGGCACCTTATAGAGCTCGGTAATCTGTTGTACCATATTTGACCACTAATGCACGGACTATGGTCTGTTGTTTTTAATTTTGTTCTTTGTCTGTAGTAGCAGTCTTTATTTCTTGTATTATAGGCATGCATATCAGAGCACTTTGTTTCTTTGTTTTGATGTGTCACAAAAAATATAATTAATTTGTAAAGATACAGTGAGTAGACTGTTAGGTATTTATGATGGACAAAGATTTCCCTGCATGAATCTCTATACCCTAATCCATGGATAATTCTGATTGCTCTTTTCTGTAGGGTTAATATTCTGTTCATATGTATGTCGGCAGCACAACCCCATATCTCTATCCCGTAATTAATCTGTGGAAAAATGGTTCCATAATAAATTGTTTTTAATGTCTGATGTGGAACTACCTTTGATAACTGGCTGATTAGATGTAATGAACTGCTGATTTTATTGCATAAAAATTTGATATGGTTTACCCATCTTAGATTTTCATCTAGGTGAATACCTAGAAATCTGCAGCCTTCTGTGTCCACTACTTCAATTCCACCTATGTTACTGATAGAGGTTTGGTGTGAGTTTGTAAGTTTAAATGGCAATAACTGAGATTTACTGATATTAACTTTCAAACCTTGATCTTGGAAATAAGTAGTTATTTGCTGTAGTCCCTCAGTGGCTACCAACGTTAACTCATCATTTTGTTTACCAAGAAATAACAGTGAGGTATCGTCTGCATAGGTTACCAATTGGGAGTTGAATGGTTGCTCTATATCATTTATGTACACTAGGAAAAGGAAAGGGCCCAAAATTGAGCCGTGGGGTACACCTTGTGTGACTGTCTCATATTTGGACTGAAAATTAATGATCTGATTATTGATTTTGTAAGTCAGCATTGTACACTGCATGCGGTTAAATAAATATGTAGCCAGCAATTGCATGGATGCGGCATTTACATTGTATGACTCAAGTTTACTTAAAAGTAACTCATGGTTTACCGAGTCAAAGGCTTTAGTAAGGTCTAGAAATATGCCAGCTGTTTGCATTCCTTGATCAAGGGCACCATACGTTTTGTGAAGAAATTCCGTAATTGCTGTCATAGTACTATGATCTTTTCGGAATCCGTGTTGTGTCTCTGTTAGGAACTTATTTTTCAAGAAATAGTCACTAAGTTGTGTCAGCAGCACAACTTCAAATACTTTGCTGAAGACAGGTATTAATGATATGGGCCTGAAATTTGAAACCTCTTCCTTGGATCCTTTTTTATGCACTGGTTTAACTCTGCTCCATTTCAATACATTTGGAAATGTATGTTCTCTGATACTGCAGTTTACCAGGTGGGTGATTATTTTAACTAATTCCTTATTACACTTTTTAATCACGATACTACTCAAACCATCCCATCCAGTTGAGAACTTATTCTTTAGGTTATTTATTATCCTGCCTATTTCTTTTTCACTTACTTGTTTGAATTCAAAAGGCGGCTCTTCAAATGGGCAGAGCTTTACCTCACTACTCACAACTGTGTTATTAATTGGACTAACAGCTGCAGATATAAAGTATTTATTGAAAACATTGCAGACTTTATTAGGATCTTTAATTGTGTTTCCTTCATGTCTTATAATTAAAAATTCAGTTTCTGGCTTCGGTGTGGCTTTGCGAAATTGATTTACAATTCTCCATGAGGTCTTGGCTATATTGTCTGATTGAGCTATTTCACTGCTGTATATCTGTTTTCTTAGATTTGAAAGCTCTTTCTTAAAGATTTTCTTGGCTTCGTTGTACTTGGCCTTAAAAACCTGCAGGTTTGTTGACTTGTGTAACACATCCAAGTCCTGGATGTTTTGCCTGAGTTTTATCATATTTGCTGGAAGTATCAGTCTGTTGGTTTTTGCACTTTGGTTATGGGTGAACACTCTTTGTATTTTCTTAACAGGGCAGCAACTTGTCTAGCTTGAAGGCGGAAACCAGATGGCGCTATGGTTGGCCCGCTAGATGGCGCTGCCATAGGTCAAACGGATATCAACAACGTTTTTTTTTAAACAGGAACCCCCATTTTTTATTACATATTCGTGTAGTATGTAAAGGAATCAGAATGTGTTAGTTGGACCACTTTTTTCGCTTTGTGATTGATGGTGCTGTAATAGTCACAAACATATGGCTCACACTTTTAGACGAACAGTTGGTACCTAACAGGTAGGTTTTTAAATTAATATACAGAACGTAGGTACGTTTGAACATTTTATTTCGGTTGTTCCAATGCGATACATATACCTTTGTGAACTTATCATTTATGAGAACGCATGCTGTTACAGCGTGATTACCTGTAAATACCACATTAATGCAATAAATGCTCAAAATGATGTCCGTCAACCTCAGTGCATTAGGCAATACGTGTAACGAAATTCCTCTCAACAGCGAGTAGTTCGCCTTCCGTAATGTTCGCACATGCATTGACAATGCGCTGACGCATGTTGTCAGGCATTGTCGGTGGATCACGATAGCAAATGTCCTTCAACTTGCCCCACAGAAAAAAATCCCGGGATGTCAGATCCGGTGAACGTGTGGGCCATGGTATGGTGCTTCGACGAACAATCCATCTGTCATGAAATGTCCTATTCAATACCACTTCAACCGCACGCGAGCTATGTGCCGGACATCCCTTTTTTTTCTCATGGGACATTTGAACTGGTATGCATTTGGATTGTTGTTCCAACCACCTCTGGACCAAACTCAGGGAAAAAAAGCTCTATGTGGGCTTGTGACAGTTTATATGTTAGCAAATACTTCAGATGAGATTCAACAAGAAGCACGCTTGCCAGAGCGATGTGCCTGACTGATTGCATATTGAAAATTATCCCAAAAGCAGAAGTATTTCTTGCATGGAGCAGCAACGTAACACCAATGATTTTTAAGCTTTTGATATAATTTTCAGTGACTCTAAAAATGCCAAGCCAATAAGATTTGTTGTCAAGTCTCAGTGAGCTCTTATACCTTTACCTAATGGATTTCTGGAGTTCAGAATATCAAAAATCCTATGAATATAATACAAAAATTCTACTGTTGCTTCACTTCCTTTAAAATTTGGATCACCAACCCTCATCAAAAACTCTATACTACCTGCCACACTAGCACTCAAAAGTCTGTGCAACTAATGAAACTTTCATTTTTCTATTTACATAACTTATATGTTGTCCTGATAGTTTGTTGACAAATGTCATACCACCTTCTTGTTGTACCTTGTTCAATTGCTCAATGAAATGCCATCTAATAATGCCAGTTGGAGACTCATAGCAGATACTTCTGCTAGAGCAGTTCTGGCTAACTTAATCATATGACACATGTCCAAGATACAATAAACATTGTATTTTTCCACAGGATGAGGAAAGTGGCTTTTAAAATCACCCTTGGAAAAATTTAAAGTACAGCCAAATGAACGTAAAGTGCTTATATTTACCTTGCAGCCATCACGTGTAACACACCAAACCCTAATGCCAGAACTATGCAGCCTCTCTAAAGCAGATTTTATCAGTGTGGCCTGATTATTTGCCTGTACACCGTTGATAAAGAAATATGCAATCGGGCATTTAAATTTGCCTTTAATAGAGACAAGCATGAAAACCAGAGCCTCAGACGTCTCTATTACTTCTTTTGACTGAGGCATTTCCCCACCAAAGTCTAAAACACCGGAGTGTTGCTTAGTTCCTTGGTCCCAAACTACTTGCTTCCTAATTGCCATACTGTCTACAATTAGACATGAATCGCTGAATGGGTCCTTTACAATTTGGTTCAAATCAATGTACTTAAAAACATCTTTTAAGAAGCCAGGTTCACAGTCTACACTTGCCACCCATTTGGAAATCAATGATTTATGGGGCAGAGGCATTAATTTTTGCAGGTATTCATATGCTGCTGGTGAATAAAAGTACACAGTCACTGCAAACATTTTCACATTTGCTGTGTATCTGTTACCCTTTGATGAGAGAGAGTTGTTCACTAAATTGCACACTAAATCCACTTGTGTTCCTTTCTGATGATTGAGGAAGTTATGTAACTTCTCAGGAAGATGCCCCTTCTCCTTCAATGAACTTATGATGTCATCCATGGAAAACACTTTCCTCTCTCTTCTTCGAAGTTTTGCACAGACACACTTCAGTTTACGTTTTAATTCGTGCACAATTTCTGAGAAAAAATTGCAACTTTCGGTCACCTTGTCTTCCATTCCTACTTTCGACTGTATACCACAATCAATTACTGAAGAACCAACTGCACTATAAAATAAAGAAATAATTTCGCTATGATTGAAATAACTCAAGGCTTGATGAAAAAATATTATAAGGAAACTTTCGGGGTGTGAAAACATCCTTATACTAACGTTTTCGACACAATTCGCAGCTTCTGCATTGGATACATGGGACATGCTTTCTGCGGAAGAATTCTCATTGACAACATTCTCCACACAATTAGTAGCTTCTGCTGTGGGCAAATCGAGCACGGATTCCATGACAGAATGCTAAAAACAAAAATATGGACCTGTATTACAACATTGCTTAGACCTATGTAGCCCATTTGTGTCCGTACGAAATAAATTCACAAAAGTAAAAAGCACACAATAGCAAGGAAATTAATTAGCTACCTCAAATGGAGAAGCATCGTTGTCACTCAAAATCCTAACATGTCATCGTGGCTGTTTATTTGGTGGCATCAAATGTGTCGGAAAGTCAAAAACCGATGGCACTGCTTCGGGTTTGAGATGTTTCTTCCACGTTCCAGGGCTTACTATGTAATCGCATTGTCAGAAATGGTTTCCGCAAATACAACTGCAAGACGTAGGATTAAAACCTTTCCGCTTCACAGAGGTAATCCACTTCTTTAGCAGCTCTGGGTGCTTTAAAGGAAACCTGTTCAAAAACATCGAATTAGCAAACGCACTAAGTCTGTATTTTTATCGTATTGTATCGATAGTCCTATTACCTGTGAAATGATAAGTCACTTTCCTTACTCCATCGCTTCGTACAATTGAAAGCGGAGCAAGAAATCACCATTTCGATAATCCTTAATTCCTTATACATCACAGCTCACTGGTTCCATGAAAATAGGCTGTCATTAAATAAAAATAAAACTGAACACATCCTCTTTTCCCTTAAAGATGTTAATGATGGACCTAATGAACTCAAGACATTCAGTAACATTGCTATGCATTTATCTAGATACCAAATTGTGCTGGAATACCCACACAGAAAAGCTGTTCAGTAAGTTGGCAAGAGTTCTATATCTCCTTAGGAAACTGAAGGATTGTGTCAGTAAGGAGTGCATACTTATGGCATACCATGCCTTTTTTCATATTCATCTGCATTAGGGAATACTTCTTTGGGAAACTTTGCTGGGGGAAAAGATGTTTTCCTCTGGCAGAAGAAAACCATTAGATGTACTTTTGGTGTGAGCAATTTAACTTCTTGCAGACAGTACTTCATTGAGCACAAAATTATTACAGTTCCCAGTCTATACATACTTAAAGCACTTATGCATGCCAATGAGAATGCCTACATGTATGAAAGCAGGTCAGATGTGCACTCATATGAAACCAGAAATAGGAACTTATTAGACATTCCTGAGACACGTTTGAGTAAAATCCAAAATAATTTTTTACATGCTGGCAAAACATTTTACAACAATACATCACATGGAACGAGGGAATTGCACGAGAATAGATTTAAAATGGTGGTAGAGACATGGTTGAAAGAGAAAGCATTCTATAGCATAAGTGAATTCCTACATAATAAAAAAATATGATTCTCTATTATTATAAAGTGTGATTGTGATCAAAGAAACTGTAATTTATGTCATACAACCATACTGACCTTTTGTATAATCATATATCATATGCTAACTTTTGTGTAATCATTTGTACCACAATCTGTATAACTATGTAACTACTGACCTTATGTATAATCATTTGTATCTGACGATACCTATACAACACAACAGTTGTCTACAAGCAAATAAATATGAAAATATGACCGTACAAAGCGAGAGAAACTTCTTGCCAAATTCGAATATGGCAGACAATACAGACAACAGTAATCAGCAGGTAGAGCCATCTATTCGTAGGTCCGGTAGTTGGTCATCCCTCATTTCTCTAGCTTTAGACACCTGTCGTTCTGTCATCTGTACCTGTAGTGCGTTTATAAACTTGGCCGGTAAATAAAATTGGTGTGTTCCGTCAACTACAAAATTAACAGAGATGTATGAAGCTGATAAAGTGCTTTACAACGTGAAGCACCCTGAACACAAAAATAGATTAAGAAGATTGGAGAGCTATAAAAATATTGCAGAAATCATTAGTCATGAGATACGGCCTGGTTGCACGGCAGCAGACTTTACGAAGAAAATTAATGGCCTCCGCACAAGCTACTCCCACGAGAAAGCAAAAGTATGTATCAACATATTTATTTCTTTTTATTTATGCAAGTAAAGTTTACATGACACACAAATGATTTGCATGAATTTGTTCACTGCAGCTACTTGAAGCATACAATAATGTTTACATAACCTACTAGTAGTTTACATTATTTTCATTACTATTATTGCAGATGCTTAAAAGCAAAAGCAGAGCCAGTGCACAGACGGTTCATACTCCATAAGTGTACTGGTTCCACATGCTAAAATTCCTCCACCAGGCCACAGAGGCGGACGAAAGTGTTAGCAATGTCGAGAGTACGGAATGTGGCAGTTTACGTGGTACACCAAGAAAATGTTTGAGGTGTATTCATTTGTTTATACTTTACGTAACGAAATGTGATTATCTTGCCAGGGCACTTTCCCAGCCACATTGTACTATCTGCTCTCCCGTGTACTGGACGTCCAGAAGCAGCTCGGCAAGCTATTGGTTCCCTTCACTGTAGGTCCTCAGTGCTTTGAGACTCAAGGTAAGTGCAGTCTCCTACTACGGCAGACACTGTTTCCTGACGAGAGTACAAGTGTTTCCTTCTCTCAGTTAACGAGTTGTGCAGGCAGTGTAATTGTGGTAACTTTTTCTGGAGGCAGATTAATGGTAGTAAGAAAAATCCTGAAACGACTGGCAAGAATGCCAAAACTGCTTTCGCCTAATCTCCTTCCTAGTGACAGTCTGTAATTGAAAACCTTTTCTTCCTTAGTGATTCCTTCTAAGGGGTATGGCTTCATAATATTGTAACTCAGAGGAAAAGCATCATCTGCCAGTACAACCATTGGAGTTGTAATGTTTGTGTTCCCAAGTTTTCTGCCTTCGGGAATGTTCAGAATAGGTAGATCGGTCAATGAGACACGCCCGTGGTTTGCTTTTTGAAAACACTCCAGCATCACCAACACGCCCATTAGTTCCTACATCAACATACAAATTTTTAGGTAGCATCTACCGTGGCAAATAAAATGATACTGTTGAAGGATTTATAATTGAAAAAGTGAGATCAATTAGCTTGTGGCCATTTAATACGAATATGCTTCCCGCCCACTGCTCCTATAGTGTTATAACAGTTCCACTTCTCTGCAAAATCCTGTACAGTTTGCTCCCACTCTTTTCTGTTTATGGGTACCTGTAAATAAGATTTATGTATATTCAAGGAAGTATGTAAATAATGGCTTTCATTTCTATTTTATAGCATGAAATGCAGACTCAAGAAGAGCCTGTTGTTACAAGCAGTGATCCACAGTCCCAGTATCAAGAGCGGCCTCTCACAAAGAGAAGGAGAGGCACAACCGACGTAATTGTGGAGGCCACCAGAACATTGAAGACCATGGCTGATATGGCCAGAATCAGCCCAGCCCCAGCCTCTTCGAGGAGACCAATATAATGCCCTTGCCACCCACATCGCAGCTGAACTGTGAGATATGGAGAATGCGGGTGGTAAAGAATTTACGACGGGCACTATTCCTGGGTTGCATCAGTACTGGATGGACAGGTGGGATTTGCTGCATGTGACATCTCGACATCCACAACTGTCCTCCTCTGGCTATATCCGGGCTGCCTTACAGCAAGCTGATATAGAAGAGGATGACTCAGTTTAATAACTTACGTGCACTCGTGCTCATAAATTAAGGATAACGTCGATACATGGTGAAACAATGCTCTGGTGGGTGGTTTACGGGTTTAAATCACCCGGGCGTATGACCGTGCGGTGCATTTGACCTACGGTTGTCGCACGGTGGCAGTCCACATATGCAGAGGTGTGTTGGTGCATGTCAGAGTATGGTGCAGTGAGTAAGTGTGCAGATGTTTTCAGACATGCTAATGGTGACTGTGTGTTGAAAATGGCTCAAAGAGCACGTATTGATGATGTTATGAGAGGTAGAATACTAGGACAACTGGAGGCTGGTCAAACACAGCAGGTCATAGCATGGGCCCTCTGTGTGCCACAAAGTGTGATTTTAAGATTATGGCAACAATTCCAGCAGACAGGAAATGTGTCCAGGCGTTACAGTACGGGACGTCCACAGTGTACAACACCACAAGAAGACCGATATCTCACCATCAGTGCCCGCAGACGGCCACGGAGTACTGCAGGTAGCCTTGCTCGGGACCTTAGATACCCGTGCTTGGGACCTTACCGCAACCACTGGAACAGTTGTCTCCAGAAACACAGTCTACATACGACTGAACAGACACGGTTTGTTCGCCCGGAGACCTGCAAGGTGCATTCCACTGATCCCTGGTCACAGGAAAGCTCGTGAAGCCTAGTGTCAAGAACACAGTACATGGTCATTAGAACAATGGTCCCAGGTACATTCACGGACGAGTCCAGGTAATGTCAGTGATTCTTGCCGGGTTTTCATCTGGCGTGAACCAGCAACCAGATACCAACCCCTTAATGTCCTTGAAACGGACATGTATGGAGGTCGTGGTTGATGGAGTGGGGTGGGATTATGATTGGTGTACGTACACCCCTGCATGTCTTGGACAGAGCAACTGTAACAGGTCAGGTGTATCGGGACATCGTTTTGCACCAGTATGTCCACCCCTTCAGGGTTGCTGTGGGTCCAACCTTCCTCCTGATGGATAATAATACATGGCCCCACCGAGCTGCCATTGTGGAGTACCACCTTGAAACAGAAGATATCAGGCAAATGGAGTGGCCTCCCTGTTCTCCAGACCTAAACCCCATCAAGAAATCTGCTATGCTCTCGGTCGACTTATCGCTGCACGTCTCCAAACCCCTAGGACCCTTCAGGAGCTCTGACAGGCACTGGTGCAAGAATGGGAGGCTGTACCCCAGCAGCTGCTCGACCACCTGATCCAGAGGATGCCAACCAATTGTGCGGCCTGTGTACGTGTGCACGGTGATCATATACCATATTGTTGTCGGGGTACATGCGATGGAAACAGTGGCGTTTCGTAGCACGTGTGTTTCAGGACGGTTTTCTCAACTTATCACCAATACCGTAGACTTGCAGATCCGTGTTGTGTGTGTTCCCCATGTGCCTATGCTATTAGTGCCAGTTTTGTGTAGTGCCACATTGTGTTGCACCACATTCTGCAATTATCCTTAATTTATGAGCGTGAGTGTATATATCTACAATTTTTTTGTAGCTCTCCAGTCTTCTTAATCTATTTTCGCACTCAGGATGCCTCACATTGTAAAACCCCTCCTCAGCTTCATACATTTATATTAATTTTGTAGTTTTCAGACACAAAATGTAATTAATTTGTTTATAAAATAAAATTAGATCTTATTGAACATTTATTTATCTTCAGACATTGGTCCTTTAGTGCTTTATAAACTGCTACACACATTTCAGGTATTATTTTCGTTAATGTGCACTGTGGTATTCGAGTGCTGTACTGTAAGCTGGAGTACCTCTCTCCTGTAGCAAGGAATCGGAATGTTACAGTGAGCCTTAATTGGGTATTGTGCTTTGTGATATGAGGATACACTTCCCTGAGTGCATACTGAAATGGATGCCCATCCATTCTTAAGTAATTTATGTATGACTTGACGTCCTCCACTACAAGCTCAGGTAACAAGTTTCATTCAATGCTTTTATTGTCTCATCGTAAAAACCACGGCTTTTGTCACAGGGCTTTCCACACTGTCATTGGAGCCATTCCAAGTTCATGGGATGCACAACACACTGATTTCTTTGGACTCCTTAGGAATGTCTCTCATACACACCACACATTCACTTTATTGACACTGGGACGTCAGCTTCTCTTTGCCGGGCACAAGTAACCCGTCATAACGAATTTGCTGTGCCAGTGGTAAATGGCTTTCCTTGTTGTTGGCTTCTTACCGTACTTGGTTCTAAACATCCATTGAACAGCTGTAGCACATTTGCTTTTGTCGAACTCCAACACACAGAATGCTCGCTCCGCACCTGAACTCGCCATGTTTGCGACTAGCGCTATCGGCAAATTACCAAACTACGCTGCGGCCGTATACATGAAAAAAGACACTTTCAGGGTTTCTCTTCAAAATGACATATGTACGATATCTGTACAGTGTTTGGTTCTTGTGCAATAAATAATTGAATGTGTTTCCAGACTTTATGTACACCCTGTATTTGTTTCAGAAAAGCTAACTGAAACTGCGATCTCAGCAGATCATGGTAAAGAGACAATGTACTGAATGCAATTTGTGTTCACCCTCTGCTATAAGCAAAGCATGTCTGTGAGATTATTTCCGGGATCATTTAATAGTCACTTCGACTATTCTGAGCAAGTGCAAATCGTGCATCATCTGGCCATTGTCTCTGGACTGTGAATCTGCCACTCTTGCTTCTGTCAATTACAAGTCTCTCAAAATTGATTGCGGTTTTAAATTACTACGGCTAAAACATCGTAAAAACTTCAGGAGCTAATTTCATTCTGAAATCATTCATTCTTTTAGAAGAGTATGAGATGCAGTAAGGAGTACGAGCGCCCTCATCTACAGTGACTGCTGCTCCATTGCTCAACAACAGAACAACTACTTTCATTTAACAATTTGACTTTAAATTTCACTGCTTTATTGAAATACGTCATTCTGGTGCCCAACGTGGGGCCTGATACAAAAAATTTGTACGTCTAACATATGCTGGATGAGACGCCCTGCTAGACTCGCAGAACAGGACAGGTCATTTAAGTTGTGGAAAGGGGTCAAAATAAGCAGCTGTCAGCACTCGAACATACAACCTTTTATTTGATCAAGCATTACAAGAGCCAAGAAAAATAAAAAAAAACACACAGCTTTAGTTTTGGAACTTAATTAGCGGCTGAATGTGCCCTACAATCTCATGCGTTAAGGGCAAGACCAAGAACACTTTAATTTAAAAACAGCTGAAAGCCAATAACTTAAAGCTCAACCAAAATCAGAAATTTAAAAGGTGAAGCCTTATCTTAGAACAGTTCCTTCATTAGGTTGAAGGCCCAAAGACTCTGACGCTTTAAGAGCAAACAACTTAAATTCAAAATCGGCTGAAGACTCTACACTTAAGACTCAATAATATTAATTTTAAAAATTCCAAAGGCTTTACGTAAAACAGTTATTAAATTAGGCTTAAGGCTCAAACCATCTGACGCCTTAAGTGCAAATCAACCTTAATCTAAAAATCGGCTAGAAACCAAACAAGTACAAACAACAAGAACAAACAAGAAAAGGCAGTACACAGAAGGGCGCTCAGAAGTTCCGAGGGTCGGCCTGGAATTCAAACACTGACGCTCAATTAGGTGAGACAGGCAGTCGGCCCAACCACTGTCGATTTGACAACAACCCAATCGACAGACAGTCAGTCACCAGACCCACCGACAAGATAACCTCCGCTTCACCCGACCAGCACACAACAGGGAGTTCAATGGAACAACGTAGAAGGTATTGGCGCCCACAACCAATCATACACGGAGCTGTCAAACTACACACCATGCTGGACAGCGACAACATGATGAGGAAAATACACTGCCTGAATTTACGTCAATGGCCAGGGCAGGTAACCGGAACATTAACGGCCACAAGACAGAAGATTTCGCTGGTGCACTTCAATTCAAATAACCAAGTACAGTTAAACTCCACCAGAGGCTGGCTAAAATTTGCCAAATTGAAAACACACGTTGTTGCTCAAGGGAATATTCCAATAGCTGACAACGAACTCCAAACGACACGACGTGAACAGTCATGACTTACTGGTAGATTATGTCAAAACTCAACTTTCATGTCCAGGATCGGTGAGCCACAAACCTCATAGCAATGAGAACACCACCACACACTCCGACACCGCATAGAGGCCACCAGCGGGCCCGGCCAAATTACACGCTGCGGAGATTTCCTCATTGCTCCACGCCAACCGACCAAATGCCCACACACAGCCCAGCCGGAATCTATAGGTGCCAGGCCAAAGATAGTCCGAGGTGCAAATATTGATACACACCACTGCTGCCACCCGTGGAAAGAGAGGATAACAGCACAACCGCTATAACGGCAGGAGACTAAACACAGAGTAACAACCAAGGTTTAACCCAATGCATTGCACGAGCCAGCCACGGCTCACGGGATTTTCGTTTTCATGTCTAAAACCTGCAGGACGGCAAATCTGATTGTTGTCAAGATGACAATCCTGATATCAGATGAACACAGGTCCGAAAGGATAACGTTTTTATCATCAATATGACAACGAATTCTAAAGAAAAGGCCAAGGACAGCAGCCTTAGCATATTCGAAGACTTCTCAAAATTCCAGTAATTAATGTATGGGTCATTTTTTATGAAAATCAATTTATTGCCTCATAATGGTAACATATACAAAGCATTGTTCAAATTGAAGTCATCCAACGTGGTCACTACGCCGATCAGCCAGAACCCACTTACTATCAATATAAGCCCGTCCAGGAGCTAGCCGCGTCATCTGGGGAGGAATGACTGCTACTCAGACACACGCACGGAGCAAGTAGTATCAGTGAGCATGCTGTCACCCTGTAGAATAGAGAAGGCGCGTGATCTGAGTTTGACAGAGGGCAGACTGTGTCGGCCCGGAGGCTCGGCACGAGTATTTGAGGAACTGCGAGACTTGTCGCGTGCTCGAGGAGTGTTATGGTGAGTGTGTTCGACACGTAGCAAAACCGAGGTGAAACCACATCTGGGCATCGTGGGGTTGGGAGGCCACCCCTAGATACGTACACTACCGGCCATTAAAATTGCTACACCAAGCAGAAATGCAGATGACAAATGGGTATTCACTGGACAAATATATTACACTAGAACTGACATTTGATTACATTTTCACGCAATTTGGGTGAATAGCTCCTGAGAAATCAGTACCCAGAACAACCACCTCTGGCCATTGACAACGGCCTTGATACGCCTGGGCATTGAGTCAAACAGAGATGGATGGCGTGTACAGGTACAGCTGCCCATGCAGCTTCAACACGATACCACAGTTCATCAAGAGTAGTGACTGGCGTATTGTGACGAGCCAGTTGCTCGGCCACCATTGACCAGATGATTTCAATTGGTGAGAGATCTGGAGAATGTGCTGGCCAGGGCAGCAGTCGAACATTTTCTGTATCCAGAAAGGTCCGTACAGGACCTGCAACATGCGGTCGTGCATTATCCTGTTGAAATATAGGGTTTCCCAGGGATCGAATGAAGGGTAGAGCCACGTGTCGTAACATATCTGAAATGTAACGTCCACTGTTCAAAGTGCCATCAATGTGACAAGAGGACACAGAGACGTGTAACCAATGGCTCCCCATACCATCACGCTGGGTGATACGCCAGTATGGCGATGACGAATACACGCTTCCAATGTGCGTTCATCACGATGTCGCCAAACACGGATGCTACCATCATGATGCTATAAACAGAACCTGGATTCATCCGAAAAAATGACGTTTTGCCATTCGTGGACCCAGGTTCGTCGTCGAGTACACCATCGCAGACGCTCCTGTCTGTGATGCAGCATTAAGGGTAAATGCAGCCGTGATCTCTGAGCTGATGGTCCATGCTGCTGCAAACATCGTCGAACTGTTCGTGCAGATGGTTGTTGTCTTCCAAACGTCCCCATCTGTCGACTCAGGGATCGAGACGTGGCTGCACGATCCGTTACAGCCGTGCGGATAAGATGCCTGTCATCTCGACTGCTAGTGATACGAGGCCATTGGGATCCATCACAGCATTCCGTATTAGCCTCCTGAACCCACTGATTCGATATTCTGCTAACAGTCATTGGATCTCGACCAATGCGAGCAGCAATGTCGCGATACGATAAACCGCAATCGCGATAGGCTACAATCCGACCATTATCAAAGTCGGAAACGTGATGGTACGCATTTCTCCTCCTTACACGAGGCATCACAACAATGTTTCACCAGGCAACGCCGGTCAACCGCTATTTGTGTATGAGAAATCGGTTGGGAACCTTCCTCATGTCAGCACGTTGTAGGTGTCGCCACCGGCGGCAACCTTGTGTGAATGCTCTGAAAAGCTAATCATTTGCATATCACAGCATCTTCTTCCTGTCAATTAAATTTCGCGTCTGTAGCACGTCATCTTCGTGGTGTAGCAATTTTAATGGCCAGTAGTGTATGTCGGACTCGTAGACTGGGCAAACTGGTAAAACAGGGCAGGCGGTGAACTGTGGTGGAACTAACACCACACTTTAATGCTGGACGGAGTACAAGTGTGTCTGAACAAACTGTGCACCGAGTACTCCTAATGAGGGGCCTCCGCAGCTGACAACCCGTGCACGTACTAATGTTAACAACACAACATCAGCCAATACTACTCAGATGGGTACGGAACCGTAACACTGGATGTTGACACAGTGGCAGAGCGTTGCTCAGTCTGACGACTCCCAGTACAGTCTTCATTGTGCCGATGGGAAGGCACAAATCTGTCGTCTTTCAGGGGATCGAGTCCACGACACCGTACTGCGGGAATCGGCTCCGTGACCTCTGTAGTGTGGGATGGAGATAAGCTGGCAGCGGCTCCATTAAGCTGTGGACAATATGCCTCTGGGCATCCTCGGGCCTACTGGAGATCGTGTAAGGCACCGTGACGACCGAGCAGTATCGTATACACCGATTGCGGACCGTGTACACCCCTTCGTGTCGATTATCTTTCCCGACAGCAATGGCATATTTCAGCAAGATAATGCAGTGCGCCACAACACCGAGTGTGTTACGGAGTGATCCGAGGAACACAGTGGTGAGTTCCAATCGGTGCGCTGGCCCTCCATCTCGCCAAATCTGAACCCGATCGAAAACATTTTGGATGCGATTGAATGTGGTGTCGGAGCTCATCGCCTTCCCATCCCCAGAATTAGGAGGCTTGTGTGTGCATATGTGGTTTCAACTCCCTCCAACGACCTAGCAAGGTCTCATTACTTCCGTGTCGTAACACATCACCATTGTTATCCGTGCCAAAGGAGGACATACCAGATACTAGCTGGGTGGTCACAACATGCTGCCTTATCAGTGTATAAGGCAATGCATTCGCAAGATGGAATTAGCCTTTTTTCAGTTCAGAAATAATACTGAAATCCATTTGTAACGATAGGACAACATTCTGACAATGAATTATCAGAATCTGCTGTTGCGAATGTAAGTGATTTATTTTGGAAGTGAGGTCAAGCAAGTATGTAACACACTCACGTACGACTAAATCTTACAGAAATGTTCCACTATACAACTAGCACATTTCAAATCGTATAGGACTTTGTAGCCCACGTGCTGGATGTAGCTGTGATTCCGCAGCAGCAGCAACAGCACCCATGTTGACAGCTGTAATTCTAGAAAAGAATCTTCTGAAGCACTGGCATTTCCAGGTATATATACCCGAGAAGAAATTCCCACATCCAGTAATTTTCATTCACAGTTTTAAAGGGATATTGCCTAAAATATGGAACAAAAGACAAAAACTTAAATTCGCAGCCTCATACAGTCAAGGTGAATCTGCATTGTGGGCTGTGACTACATCAGAATCTTGTTACACATTTAAACAGTTCTAACAATATTGGTCGCTTCATATTCAGACTCGTTTGAGGAGAGAAGTGTTTACGGGGGAGACATATGTGAAGTTGCAATACTTTGAAGAATCCAAAGTTTTCAAAGCAATGTAAATAAATTCGGCACAGTTTTTAATAAACGTTGTATGGATACACACAAATGTTCTCATGCATGTATAAGTTATACGTTTTGAATTATAAACAATCGAAACTTTTTCAACAAGGTTCTTGCAAATGTTCCTTTTTCGAAAAATCGGTCAGAATGAAATGAATGTATTTACTTACAAAGTTTAATACACCATTACTGCAAATATATGTAAACAGAATATTGATACCTTTTTTTCCTAGATTTTTACAGCTCGCCAAACTTGTGTGGGGAAAAAAAAATTTAGGGCTTTTCTCTTACATAAATGCCTTAATATTGCAGTAAATGAAAATTCCTTTCAGAAAATGTTTCATTATAGTATTGACTAACTGCATGCCAAATTTAAATACTATAATGAAAAAAAGATACACACAGTTGCCAAATGTAGCTTACGGGAAACCTGAATCAAAGATTTGACAGTGTTTTATGTTAGGCCTTACCTGTGTGGACTATCCTTTTCATCTTCAAGCAGTCTTTTCTTTGCTTGTCCTCTTAGACCAACACGATATTTCGAATTGAGCAACAGCATCAGCTGCAACAATTCTCCGATTATCGATTTGCTTCAATACTGACAGTGTGAAAGCTCCCGGGTCAAATCCTAGCGTCTGTAGACCCTGTCATCTGCCAAGATTATCACAGTTAAAAACTAAACAAGCATCCTGCACCGCAACTTCATCAGCAGCTGTGGAAAAAGATGCTGACTTGTGGCACGGTTTTCCTATCAGAGAGTTTTAACTTTCATTAGGATTTCGAATTTTTCCATGCACACTCTTTTGTGGAACTTCTGAATGTGCCATACACTAAAATATTCCACACATTGTGACTGCATATAACTGCAAGAAAAAAAAAGGCAGGAATGAATGAGGAAAAAGAGAGAACAACAAAGGGATGTGGTCCCATGCAAGCTTTTGTTAGTTGTTATTTTTATCAAGTGCAACTGGAATGTAATATTTAGGAATTGAAATTTCAATGCCATGTAGTAAATGAAGATACACAAAAAAAATTTTCACAATTTTGGTCGCTTTTGCGTTTCCCCGTAATGTTAAGGTTTATAATATGAAAACAGGCAGTCTAAGGAAATAGTTCAAAGATATTTAAGGGGAAACAAGCTATGGGGATAAACCCTTAGTGCATAAAGATGTAACTTCAATATTTAAAAGTAAATTGTTGGTTATCAATTGAGAAATTCTCATCCGTGCACCTGAAGGCACTGCAGAAAATTTTCTATCAGTTGTAGACTGTCCCAATTTAATTCAAGAAGACACAAAACATCTGAACGGCTACGGTGGTGGGGGCGTGCAGCGTTCTGCAAGTCGAGGCAACAGTGGACAGAATCACGCTGCTAGCAGCAGTGTGGTGCTACACCCCGTGCAGACCACAGCAATGGCAACGAGCAAAATTGTCACCAAAACAATTCTGGTTTTGTATGTGATCACAAAGTAGATGAGGTTAAGGAATTCTGCTACATTTGAAGAAAAATAACTCACGATCGATGAAGCACGGACGACACGAAAAGCAGGCTAGCACTGGAAAAAAGGGCTTTCCCAGCCATGAGGAGTCTACTAGTATCAGATGCAAGTCTTAATCTGAGGAAGAAATTTCTGGGAATGTTTGATTGGAGCATAGCACAGTTAGGTAGCAAAACATGAGCAGTGCAAAAACTGGAACAGAAGAGAAATGAAGCATTTGAGATGTGGTACTACAGAAGAATGCTAAAATTAGGTGGACTGATAAGGAATGAGGAGATTCTCTCCAGAATCAATGAAGAAAGGAACACATGGTAACACTGAGAACAAGGGACACGATGATAGAACAACATTTTAAGGCATCGGCGAATAGCCTCTGTGATACTACAGGGAGCTATAGGGGGTAAAAAATTTGGGGGAAGACAGAGGTGGGAATCTGTACAACAAATAATTGAGGACATACAGTGCAAGGTGAATCTTCACTGTTGGCTGTGACTACATCACAATCTTGTTACACATTTGAACAGTTCTAACTATGTTGGTCGCTTCGTATTCAGACCCGTTTGAGGAGAGAAGTGTTTAAGTGGGAGACATATGCGAAGTTGCAATACTTTGAAGAAAACCTTAAAATATCCAAAATATCCAATCTGACATGAAGAGGTTAGTGCAGGAGAGGAATAGTTGAAGAGGAGAGAAATTCATGGCGGCCTACATAAAACCGGTCAGAGGACCGATGCCACACGCACACACATGCATCCAATTGAACTTACTTGATAGTTGAAACTTTATGCGTTGTAGTTGGTTTCCTCCAATCAGAGCGCTCAACATCACGCCCAAATCATTATTCACTGTTGTCGGATTCCACAACAATTAGTTCACTTCCAATTCCTTGTCTGGCCCTCTTTCTTGATGTGTTTGGATCCTGAACCCTGGGTCTGGTCTTTATATTTTGTGTTTCATCATAGACAATAAGCACCACAAAACACACACACACACACACACACACACACACACACACACAATGATGCTAATGAAAGTACATGTTTCATACACAGCACTAACCAAACACTACTGGTTCTTTCCACACGCAACGTGATTCAGCATTACATACAGATCTGTTATAATCACAAATATTGGCTTACTTTGAATAAGCTTTGCACGATATTATGTAAAGCTGAGTTTTTGAAGACTGCAATTAATCATTCCAACTGTATCACCAGTCATAAATACAAGAACCTTCTGTAGTGTAATGGCATAGCAAAATGGTTAATGTATAAGCCTGACATGTGGAAGGTTTTAGGTTCAATTCTCATCAAATGCCACTAAATTTTTTATTTTTCTAAAACTAGTCAATAGATTTTGATTATTATTTTTTTTATTTATGATACATTAGTGTGTCATCTTCATCATCATACTGACTTTTTTATTTGCTCTTCTTTCTCTTATTATTATCCTTTTTCCTTTTGCAATCTGCTTGTGTCGCCTATAATCTGCAACCGAGCACCAGCCAGGACCGTTCATCGTTCGGTAACGTGGCAGCCCGTGTAGCCAGTGCGAAGATAGTTTCAGGTAACCAGTGATAGCAAGAAATTACGGGCTGCTTTTACTGCTGAAGTTGAAATTCTCTTCCAGAAATGACAATGCAAACAAACACATGAAATTTTTCTGTCTTGAGTTTGCACAGAGAGGTTAGCAATAAATATCAGAACAAAGAGTTCTGTCACAGATTCTTGATCTCGGATGCAGTGCAATCACAAGATTTCAGTTAGTTTAGGACAAGAGTTTCAAGTCAGAACTACAAAACGCATAGTCAGCCACAGTTCAGTCATTGGTCACTTAAAATCAGCTGTTGACAGACCATCACCCACTTCTGGCAAATGTCGTAGCAGCTGATTCCAACATTTCTCTGAATCACACGTCATCGGCATTTGCAAAGTGACCTGCCATCTTGTGTGTTGCCTGTAACTGAGTGGTAGCCGGCAGCGGATGTGTCAGCATTGTAGCACCAAGTGATGGAAGTCAGCAATCGAGCAATTTTAATCAGGTTACAGTTTTTCAATTGTCTTCCCAAAGATGAGTGGACCTCTTTTCAAACCCTTCCACCAGGGGCGCAAAAAAAACTGGAGATCAAACTGGGAACGTCAGTGCTACTAGCCAAAAATGCTAATCACTAGACTGTGTGGTCCATTTGTGTTTGCTGCTCTAATATAGGCTTTCATTTGTGTGACATTAGGACACTTGAAAAGCTGTGTATTCTGCCAAAAATGTGTGTGATGATTACCAGAAGAGAGATACTTGACAGATGAGGCAACCAACAACATAATAAAGAGTCAGTCAGCACAGATTCTAACGAGTCAGCATTATCAACTGACACAAACAGCAGATGATGAATCAAAACACAACTGCTGCAGAAAATGCTGACATTGCCAGAGAAAGTAGTTTACCAATACTGACAGCAAAACTTTGCGAGCAGCAACGATGAAATATGTTGTACGCCTCGTTTCTGTTCTTGTTCTGAATGGACACTTCATTCAGTGGAACAAAAAGGTGTGTAGTGTGTAACAGACTCCACTTGTAAAGAGTACTGGAGTGTACATTGGTCTTACCTTTCCTCCTAATTTCTTGGGCGGAAAAACACTAGTGCTGCCATCCTGGCAAGTCAACAAGTTCACTTTACCAATAAAACATCGTTAATCAAAACCAAATCTATAGAAACAAACCAAGAATAACCATTGTGAGAAAAAAAAAAAAAAAAAAACAGCCGCTCACACATGGACAAGTGGAAGTAGGACTCGAGTTCCGAGGATTACACACAAACTTAATTACGTGTATGGACAGCTCATCTACATTTTATTTATTGTATTTTACATGTCTAGTTCTGCAGAACCAAATTGAGGAGCAAATATCCAAATCTGAAGCTAGACCTAAAAAAACTGGTAGTTGGTTTCTCAGTCAGAAATAAAGAAATACATGTTTCAACATTTTAGGAAATTCAACTCCGAAGGGTATAAAATAGTAGCTGTAGTTGGTTTCTCAGACAGAAATAAAGAAATACGTGTTTCAACATTTTTGGAAATTCAACTCCTAAGAGTATAAAATAGTAGCTAAGTTTTTTTGAAAATAAATCATTATTAATAAACTACCAGAGCATTTTTGAAGCTACGTCTATGAATTTTGGTATTCAACTTCTCAGTTAGAAAAAAAACGTTTTTCAGTGGTTTTGGAAATTCAACCCCCTAAGGAGCTGAATAGGAGATGAAAATTTTTAATAAGACATTTCATTATACTAAAATTTTTTTAAAGGTATAAAAATTGGTATTTCAATCCTCTGTTGGATGCAAGGAAATGTGTATTAGGAGGTGAAAGTCCCTATGAAAATGTCACCACAAGAATGCAAAAGGCATGATTAAGAAAAACCTTGCACTCATGCTACTAAAATCACTTTTTGTTCATAAGTACAATCGGAAAAGATCATGCTTCTGTGGTCCTAATTACTGTGAGAAGGTGTTGTAATTTGTGAAGAAAATAAAAATTCAATTTAAGAAAAAAAAATCTGTGCAGACCATACAGTGCAAAGCAGCAGATGCTAAGCTAGTATATGACATAAATTGTTTTATCTTTTGATTGCATTGACTTAGATGCTTAAATTTTTTACATCACCAGGGGACCACACACCTTAGTAGTTGACATAAATTTCAACTTGATATCTCTACGCAATTCTGCAAAAAGAGAGGTCTTAACATGTGGACAGATGTACAACAAAGTGATCCCATAAGGGTTCCATTTTTAACTATTGAGGTATGGAACCTTAAAAATAATCAATTGAAAATTGTCCGAAAACACTGCGAGTCTGTAAAGGACAGAAATTACATTTATACGAGGGTAAGTCAATTATTATCTGCAATTTAGTTATATTTTTGTTTATTTTAGTAGTACTGTCATTTTACGTTGATGACACATGCTTTCTTTATTTGTTGTTATATCTTTGAAATTTTCAAGCTGCTAGATTAGTTTCGTAATCGCTGCCGTGCTGTTAACCATTGATCTGTTTTTGTGGTCGGAAGGCGTATCAGGGGCCAAAATTCGTCGAAGACTTTCGGTACAGGATGGGAACAGTGTTTTGCCACAATGGAGTGTCTACGAACGGATAGAAAAATTCTGAAACGGTCGCACAAGGTCGCGCAAGGAACCAGACGATTGTTTACTGGCACAAATGAAGAAACCACTGAGTGTTCACATGAAACGATTCCCTTAGACAGATGATTAACTACTCACAAAGTGGCACATTGTCTGCAAATTAGTCACGGTTCTACCTAAAAAATCATCCACAACAGACTTGTGTTTCATAAAGTTTGTGCAAGATGGGCCCCAAAACAACTCACACAATTGCATAAACAAATGTGCTTGGACATCTGCAAAAAACATTTGGATCACTATGGTAACGAAGGGGACAACTTCTTAGACAGGATCATTACTGGTGACGAAACATGGATCAATCATTACGAGCCCGAGAGTAAATGGCAGAGTATGGAATGGAAACATCCAAATTCGCCGTGCAAGAAAAAGTTCAAGACCCAACCTTCCGCAGGAAAACTAATGCTTACGGTTTTTTGGGATGCGCAAGTTCCAGTACTGGGATGTTATGTGCAAAGGGGCAGAGCAATAAACAGTGTACGTTACAGTGGGATGCTTACTACCAGGCTGAAGCCTGCAATTCGAAGCAAACGCCGAGGATTGCTGTTAAAAGCTGTCTTTTGTAGTACGACAATGCGTGTCCGCATACTGCTGCCCACACTGCTGAAATGCTCCAGAAATTCAAATTTGAAGTACTGGATCATCCTCCATATAGTCCCAATCTTGCCCCTTCTGACCATCACTTGTTTGGTCCACTCAAATAGGCATTAAGGGGCTGTTGATTTGCCTCAGACGAAATCGAAATAGTGAAAGAAGCAGTGCATTTCTGGCTGCAGCTCAACTGAGAATCTTCTTTGATGAGGGCATCAGCAAGTTTGTACAACGATGAACCAAGTGCTTTGAAATTCAAGGAGACTATGTCGAAAAATGATGTTTTTTTAAGTTTCCTATTTGATTACAATAAAATTTTATAACTACTTTGTGGATAATAATTGACTTACCCTTGTATTAAATAACTATTTGCATTCATTTTGTATGTGTTGGCACCATTGTTGGTGAGGCACATGTCTGTTAAAAGCAGTTCTAAGTGAGAAGTCATGGTGAAAAGTTCTTAGGTGGAGCTCATTGTTAAAACTGCTTCAGTGGGCCTGTGGAAGAGCTCACAACAAAAAAATGAATCAGAAATGTGAAATTCTTCATGCATGAAATGTAAACATTTTTATACTAATCTCTGCCAGTAAAATGAAAAAAATGACAAACAGAAAACTATGGAACTTTAATCTCAATTTACAATATTATAATGACAATAAGATTTCTTTGATATTTGTACATTTCACAGATGTTAACAGCTGAAAAAGCAAAACAAGGATAAGTACTCAATCATAAATTGTTTTTACTAGTTCCTGTTTCTCAATTTAGGATACAAGTTTGCAAACACGTTTCAGACGTACACCGATCAGTCGGAACATTATGACCACATATCCTCGGCACAGAAAACAGCACCAACACATCGAGGCGTGGAATCAATTAGGGCTTATTAGGTTGCTGGAGGGAGTTGGCACCACATCTGCAGAAGGTCACCTAATTCCCAAAAGTTCCGGGAATGGGGCAGGAGAGTGGGGGAGGGAGGGGGGGGGGGGAGTGCACGAGCTCTGACGGCTTGTTTCATCATCACATTCCAGACGTGTTCTATCAGGTTCAGTTTGGCGAGTTTGGAGCCCAGCACATCAATTGGAACTCACCAAAGTGTTCCTCGAATCTCTCCATCGTACTCCTGGCCTTGTGACACGGTGCATTTTGTCGTCGAAATATGTCACCGCCATTGGGAAACGTGATCATCATGAAGGCAAAAATCAATCAGTGTGTGACTTCAGCTGCCAGAGAAGCCTTTTTGTTGTTCCTATCTGCAACTCAGCATTTCCTTTTCATAATATTGTTACAGATCATCAAGAGGGAGTGTACGTGGTCTCCAACCAGTGTAGAACACCCTCAGTCATCTTGGTGCCTGGCATGAGTTTCACGGATGGCCATGTGAATATCCCCCACAGCATAATGGAACTGCCACCAGTTTGGCTCCGTCCCTCGGTACAGGTGTCGAGGAGATGTTCCACTCGGTGACAACGGGTTTGTGTCCTCCCGTCGGCACTACGAGGAAAGTACTGGATTCGTCAGACAGTGCAATTCTCTACCACTGCGCCAATGTCCAGTGCCGAAGGTCACGTGTCCACTTCAGTTATAATTGTCACGGTGTTAACACTAGCAGATGGACAGGTTGCAGCTGCAGAGGCCCATTGTTAGGTGTGTTTAGTGCGTTGTGTGTTCAGACACACTTGCATTCTGCCCAACATCAAAGACTGATGTTAGTTCCACCGCAGTTCGCCGTCTATCCTGTTTTACCGGGCTGCCCAGCTTACATCGTCCAACATCTGTAATGGAGTGTGGCTGCCCAACCCCACGATGCCTGGGCATAGTTTCATCTCGGTTTCACTACATGTTGAAGATACTCACCATAGCAATTATCAAAACCCAGCAAGTCGTGTAGTTTCCAAAATGCACACGACGAGCCTCCGGGCCTTTATAACCCACCCTCAGCCAAACTCAGGTAGAGTTCCCGCCTTCCCCCACTCTACACGTGAACATCTCCCTCACTGACACTTGAGGCACCGTGCATATGTCTCACTAGCAGTCATTCCTCGCCAGGTGCCGCTGCTATCACCTGGGTGGGTTTGTATCGATAGCAGGTCAGTGGTCGTAATGTTGGGGCTGATCAGTGTATGTGATTGTAGAAGGAAAGTAGTGGCTAGATACAGTAGATACAAGAAGAGTCACGTTAAAGGGGATAACAACACAGCCATAAAATTACACGGCCACCCAGCACTTAGCCTCAGGAGGTAAAACTAAAATTACTGCCGATACACAGATTTTAAAAGGGTAGCTTCCTCGTAAGCATTCGTAGCTGTCCGTCCCTGAGCAGTTGGCAACACACACTTTTCATTCGCTGTCCGTGATAAGGGCTCCGAGGCATCCTTCGACGTGACACTCTGGCATCAGCTGACGTATTTTGTCCAGTTCGCCATCATCTCCGTCACAATAATCGATGTGCAGCTCTCTAAACATACAGAAAAAGAAGTAGCAATGTTATTTGTGTCTAACTGAGTCACCTTAATTTGCACAACTATAATGGACAGTACTAAAGTGTTGTTGGATATAGTCTGACAGAATTAAGTCTATTATGTAGTTTACTAAAGGATGCCTAGACAGAGTGGATCATCAAGGTTCTTGTGACATAAAAAGGTGGTTAATAAACTATGAAACTATGACATACATGAGGTGCTACCTCAAGTATCAGAGAATTTCATCGCCCCACTGAAACTAGTAGCAGTTTGCCACTCCACTGCTAGATGTTTGGAGGTACACATCTCAGCAACTGCAGCACGAAGTTGTGTCATTTTTCCACGCAGTTGCGAGTTGTTGCTGTGCATGTCAGGATGTGCTTCAGCACTCCTGTGATGTGTGAAACGGATAACGTGAAGGATCAACAGATCTGCATTAAAATCTGTTTTCAGTTGAAGGAAACTGCAGCTGAAACCCGATGTATGCTGACAGAGTGTTTGGTGAGAGTGCTCCGAGTCAAGCGACAACATTTGACCAGCTCGAGCGCTTCGAGGAAGGCCAAGAATCTGTGAAAGATGACAAACATTCTGGTCGACCCTCGACACGTGCGACATCAGAAAAAATCTTTAAAGTGCATGACGTGATTCACAAACACCGAAGGCAGACAATTCGTGATGTTTCTAACAGACTTGGGCTGTTGTACTACGTGCCAATGAATTCTAGCCGATGAACTGAACACAAAACGAATGGCAGTGAAGTTTGTCACTCGCCTTCTCAGCATCGACTGGTGAAACCTCAAGGTTCAGACGTGACTGAACTGCAACAAAAAGTAAGATGGTGTCCAAAATTCTTATCCATTCGTAACAGGTCATTAATCTCGGGTCTACGGTTACGACCCTGAAATGAAGCACAATAATCTCAACAGAAAACACCATCTTCTCAGAGGCCGAGAAATCTCGACATGTTCGCAGGAACACAAAGTCAATGCTAATACTTGTTTTCATTGTTTGAGGGATAGTGCACAAGGAGTTTGTTCTACTCGGTTAGACTGTGAACGGGCAGTTTTACTGCAAGGTTTTGAGACAACTGAGCGAAAATGTTCGATGCAAATGGGCAGGGTTCTGGAAAAATAAAGACCGGTCGTTGCACTACGACAATGCACTTGCGCACACGTCACTTGCTGTGAAGGAATTCCTGGCCCAAAAACAACACGAAACTGAGCAGCCATAGCGCACGGATCTCCGTGCCGGCACATTCACAGGAGCTCAGTCCGTCAGTTCACCTGATGACGGTGACACGTACGATCGAAATATTGTGCCCGTCGGACACTGTAGACCGGCAGTGCATCCGTGGATATTTTGATTACCAAATACGCCGGGAGAAACTCGAGAATCACATACGACAACTCTATACTGAACTAACTAGAAGCAGTCGGCAGTGGAACTGCGACGAGTGGCCACGTGAATGAGGACGAGTCCGGCCGAGGGAGACCGAGACAGACGGGAATGGAACCGAGGCTGGAATGAGACTGGCCGACAGGCCATTGCGGGAAAAAGACCAACTGTTGCCCGTCCCTGGTAGCTATAAGTAGAAAGCCGTGACCAAAGTGAACTATGAAAGACCGTTCCTTAGAATTCATTCCTCGCTCCTTCCATTCGTCTCGGTGAACTGTTCCTTTGGACCAGTCAGTTCACGAACGACCCACCTCTAGTTGTGACATACCGTCGTACCGTCAGAGTTCCCTCAGTCAGTACCGGCCGTGAGCTGACTTAATATATGACGGTGCCGTACATGAGGAATAACATCACGGTACCTATCTGCAAAACGGGAAGAACAGGGCTTCTGCCCAGCTCATCACCATACTCACAAGTCATCCAGGATACTGCAGAACTGCAATTCACTGCCGAACACAGTGCCGAGCCATTCGTCGACGTCTTACGCTTCCCGGCCACAGCACCAATCCGAATGCAGTCGTCAGTGATCGACCTGCACGTGTGACGGTAATTCCTCGGTCTGGCTACCGCTAATCTCCAACCGACAGTGCGTGAGGGAACGGAATGTTGCCGGCAGATCATTACTCGTTCTCAGTCGGTGGGCACAGATGTGAATAGATTAGAGTGTGCTCAGTGCACGATACGGTGGTCCTCACCGGTGGTGGTCAGATGCGGTCAACCGGTACCTCGACGATGAGTACGCCTGCCCTCACATTCCCCTGCAGCCTGACATCGTGATATTGTCACATCAGAATGCCACACAAATCTGTATACTGCACAATTCGACCAGCTAGCTGAATGGAAACCTGGTTTCGGGCTCTGCCAGGTGTCGATAATACTGTCTCGAAGGAGTATGCGGCACCTCTGCATCCTGCACGGTGATCGCTCGACGTCTGATGGCGTACACACCGCTTACGTACTCCGACAGGCCCAGTGGTGAGACTAAATACGAACGACTCTAACACGTTCTGCTGGCAGCCCTACCGGATAACACTCGTCTCACAACATTTCCTGCAATCGTGACATCACTTTGACATCACACGCAATATTGTGAGGCCCACCGTAATATCTACAACTGATGCGGCAGGCACCGTATTTATATCGGCATATTTGGCTGTTCTCTGTTATAGCTTGCAGTATGTCATTTCGAGACGACAACATATTTGAAGAGTGTCACAGACACATCGACCTTATAAGCCTTCAAGAGATACTACGGTAATGGAGACTTGAGACGAATATCACACGAATCGGCTCTAGTGTAATAAATAATGTCGTGGTTTGTGGAGTCTAAAGAAGCAGGTTTGCACCTCACTACATGCTAATATTGTTTTCTCACCTCAGTGTTGTTAAGACATTCTGGGACTTCCTTATGAATGTACTACAAGTATGTTCTGCAGTATTTGATGATATTTAACAATTTTGTCAGATTAGAGAACAAAATTAAAAATTATGAAATAAATATTTGGCTGCTTCTTTCCGAATACGTGGCGATTTTGGAGAGTGTGTGGTTGGGCAGGAACTTAAGTGGACAGCTTAAATTGCTGCAAGTGAAATGAGCAGCAGCAAAATTCACATTCTTCATTCCAATAAATATTTGGTTCTTTATTTCTGAATATTTGATTATTTCCAATCGTACGGTTCAGTGGGGATCTAAGAGGACACTTAAATTGCTATAATTTAAATGATGAGCAGTAACATTCGTATTCTTCCTTGTCTTTCACATTGGACTCACATTCGGGAGGATGTTGGTTCAAACCTGCATCCAGCCATCCTGGTTTAGGTTTTCCACGATTTCCCTAAATCGTTTCAGGCAAATGCGGGATGGTTCCTTTGAAAGGGCACAGCCGACTTCCTTCCCTAATCCGACGGGACTGATGACCTCGCTGTTTGGTCCTCTCCCCAAATCAACCTTGTCACAAATACAGAGTGTCCCATAATAATGTATGCACTCTTTGAAACTGAATATCTCTTTAATTAACAGAGATAGTAAATACAATTTTTGCAAGTAATAATTAAGAAGTAAGTGAAAAACATCAACAGTTTCTTTTATTCGTGGACTGTAAACAAATGTGGCATTATCATTGGATCAACAGAAATGGGTGCTGAAGTGTTACTGGAAAATGGAGAACGTGAATGACAGTGAAGGGTTAAATTTGGACCACCACCGATGGTAACAATTACTTTTTTTTTTTTTTTTTTTTTTACTTTTGCGTAGATGCTTGTTTTCACAACTAGTTCATTACTCTCTTGTTTTCATACGTTTAAGATGTGTATTTTTTGGCACTGATGTTAAAGAATGATTTTAAGTGGAAATTAAAACTATATTATGAAACGAACACACGGCATCTTCAAGTTATTTCAATAGTGATTCGCAATGGTTATCGCCAAATTTATAAATTAATCCAGACAGTGAGAACTTCAAGAAATTTTCATCAGACAGAGAACAAGAGGACCAGCAAACAATAAAAAAAAGGACATCCTACAAGAAAATCAAGAAGTATCCCAGATGCAGCCATGAAGACTATATTACAATAGATACTACGTTTCTGACAGAATTATAAGGTAAATTTCAAGTTATTTCTGATGCTATTTCCTTACAGTCGCTTTTTGTAGTGTTGCCAACCTGGTCTGCCATTCACGGTCAAATTACAGCACTATCTCAATCAGTAATACTACGTCCGCCTTATCCGTAACTTATTCCATCAAAATTCAAACCCCAATCAGATTTTCTATTTTGTATTTTCACAGCAGAGCCCCGAGGAAAGGAAACACTACAATTGGCGTCCTGGGTGACAGGACTTACAATCTTCAGATTTGATACAAGTGCAATTATTATAAATTTTGGACATTTTATCTAATTTTAATCACGTAATAGCATCAGAAAATGAATTTGGACTAATTTTCATTCATTTCAATTGTAACGTTACGTGCATGAAATTTAAAACAATATTGTTAAAAAAAAAAAAAAAAAGGGGATAACATTCCATAAAATAATTTGCACGGACGTGAAAGAAAAATCTTGGATTGAAAACTGTATGTCTGATGCTACATTTGCAACACAAGACTGAAGAACAAAAAAATTGGTGAGTACAGAAATTTACTTTTTTTCCAGTGTCAAACAGCCATCTGTACTTCCTTTAGTCTGATCCATTTATTTCGAAATTATTTCTCCAAATTGTAGTTAAAACTGAATTACTATTGTTGCAAATGATAAGTGAAGAGCATATTCACAGTCATTTATTTGTGAGAGGGAAATTTCAGTACCAGTTTAATAATTCAATTTCTTATGAAAAATCATTTAGAAATATCCATTTCCATAAGAGAAATTTCAGATTTCAACAGATCATATATTTAATTTTTTTTTTTGGGTCATTGGAAAATTATATTTGCAATTAATTACAAAAATCACAAGATTGACGCTAGACGAGTAGAAATTGTTTCCGCGGACGAGCTTAGTGAAAGTGACACATTGCAAAACATGTCCGACAGTCAAATGAATATTGAACTTAATAGTGAGGATGTTGAAGACATAATTTTACCGGATCAACTAAGACAACAACCCCTATATTTAAACAGATATACAGGCGAATGGAGAGTGAGTACTAAGCGACATTGACAACGTCAACTTAAGAGCAAGACATAAATCAGACACGAAAAAAATGACAAAACTAAGACACAGGACTCTGACATGCTCAACCAGATTCTGAAGTTACTTGGTGACCAAAACAGAAGATATGATGCTTTAGACAAGAAAAAATTTAAAACGTGACATTGGGAAATTTGACACTAAATCCGATGAACTGACATGGGACATATAACAAAATTTTCAAAAACAATCGAGTCAAATTGCCGATTTGACAGAAACCACCAGTAGTCTTGGAAGGAAATTTACTGACTTATCAGACAAGGTTACGAGACAAGAAAAGGTCTTTGTGGAATTCAGTGACGAGACAAAAACTGACTTATGACGATGTAATGAGAAACTGTTAACAGTAGTTTTTGAACAACAGAAAACCAGTGCCCAAGTTGACGAATTACGACAGTCACAAAATTCTGTAAAAACAAACCAAGAACACTTAGACCAGACGATTACAGACCAGACCTTTCAGACAGATTAAATGAGGTAACATTGGCGCAGAAATCCTTACAGGAAAAGTTAGAAAAACTTGAAGACAGAGCAGATGTAGCATCTTTAAAGAATGACACAACTCTAGCAGAGAAACTTGTACATGAATGCAAATTACGTGATGATTATTTAGACGAGAAGTTTGAGACAATGACACAGATCATTTTAGGTGAGACAAAGGAACAAGTAAAGGGAGGAACAGATAATATTCAAAAAGAGGTACGTAAACTTAAAGGAAATGTAATACCAAGTTTGTCAGTGACACCAAAACCCATAACAGGCAACCAAAACACAAATGAGAATCCGAATAATGCTAGGCCCAGCACATAGCTGAAAATAGAATTACCAATGAGTGATACAAATCCCAATGAACCATTTTCAATGCTACCACAAGATCAAAATTACTATCAGACATCACCACATACTATGCACAGTTTGACACAAAATGCAGGACCCATAATACCATCGGGAGTAGCTGATGAAACATTAGTACGACATGGATACTTTCAGACATTTTCATGTGATGAGAAAGACAAAGTGCATCCAATTGTTTTCATCCGCTCTTTTGACGGTATTTTCCCGAGACATTGGTTAGAAGCTGATAAAATTCGATATGTTACAAATTTATAACGTGGAAGAGCAGCTAAGTGGGGAGCAGCAATGAAAAGATGATGTTTAACATTTGAACAGTCTGAACAAGCATTTCTTGAGGAACTCTGGTCGATCACAGAAGAGCAAAGTTTAGAACGAGAAGTATACAATCCAGAAATTTACAACCCGAAAAAAGAGACTTTACGCCAATGCTTTGAACGCTACCTAGATAAAACATTATATTGGACAAAACCAGCAGATTTACCAGACGTAATTAGAACACTTAAAAGCCACTTACCATTTCCTTACCGTGATAAATTAATAGGAGTGTCCAAGGACAACATAAAGAATTTTTTCAGTTATGTTGATGAGATAGATGTTTACAGAGATGAGATCAGGAATTTCAATCAATTGTATCCGATCTATCCAAGCAATTCGCGTACGCACAACAACAGAAATGACAGAGGCTATTGGAATCCGCCTCCGACACCACAACAAAACACTCAAAGAAACAATTCGCACTACACTGGGACAAATCCATTCAATATTAGGAGAAACAACTCGCTGCATTGGCAAGGAAACAGTAATTACTACTATAATGGTTGTTGTTGTGGTCTTCAGTCCTGAGACTGGTTTGATGCAGCTCTCCATGCTACTCTATCCTGTGCAAGCTTCTTCATCTCCCAGTACCTACTGCAACCTACATCCTTCTGAATCTGCTAAGTGTATTCATCTCTTGCTCTCCCTCTACGATTTTTACCCTCCATGGTGCCCTCCAATGCTAAATTTGTGATCCCTTGATGCCTCAAAACATGTCCTACCAACCGATCCCTTCTTCTAGTCAAATTGTGCCACAAACTTCTCTTCTCCCCAATCCTATTCAATACCTCCTCATTAGTTACGTGATCTACCCACCTTATCTTCAGCATTCTTCTGTAGCACCACATTTCGAAAGCTTCTATTCTCTTCTTGTCCAAACTAGTTATCGTCCATGTTTCACTTCCATACATGGCTACACTCCATACAAATACTTTCAGAAACGACTTCCTGACACTTAAATCTATACTCGATGTTAACAAATTTCTCTTCTTCAGAAACGCTTTCCTTGCCATTGCCAGTCTACATTTTATATCCTCTCTACTTCGACCATCATCAGTTATTTTACTCCCTAAATAGCAAAACTCCTTTACTACTTTAAGTGTCTCATTTCCTAATCTAATTCCCTCAGCATCACCCGACATAATTTGACTACATTCCATTATCCTCGTTTTGCTTTTGTTGATGTTCCTCTTATATCCTCCTTTCAAGACACTGTCCATTCCGTTCAACTGCTCTTCCACGTCCTTTGCTGTCTCTGACAGAATTACAATGTCATCGGCGAACCTCAAAGTTTTTACTTCTTCTCCATGAATTATAATACCTACTCCGAATTTTTCTTTTGTTTCCTTTACTGCTTGCTCAATATACAGATTGAATAACATCGGGGAGAGGCTACAACACTGTCTCACTCCTTTCCCAACCACTGCTTCCCTTTCATACCCCTCGACTCTTATAACTGCCATCTGGTTTCTGTACAAATTGTAAATAGCCTTTTGCTCCCTGTATTTTACCCCTGCCACCTTCAGAATTTGAAAGAGAGTATTCCAGTTAACATTGTCAAAAGCTTTCTCTAAGTCTACAAATGCTAGAAACGTAGGTTTGCCTTTTCTTAATCTTTCTTCTAAGATAAGTTGTAAGGTCAGTATTGCCTCACGTGTTCCAACATTTCTACGGAATCCAAACTGATCTTCCCTGAGGTCGGCTTCTACCAGTTTTTCCATTCGTCTGTAAAGAATTCGCGTTAGTATTTTGCAGCTGTTACTTATTAAACTGATAGTTCGGTAATTTTCACATCTGTCAACACCGGCTTTCTTTGGGATTGGAATTATTATATTCTTCTTGAAGTCTGAGGGTATTTCGCCTGTCTCATACATCGTGCTCACCAGATGGTAGAGTTTTGTCATGACTGGCTCTCCCAAGGCTATCAGTAGTTCTAATGGAATGTTGCCTACTCCGGGGGCCTTGTTTCGACTCAGTTCTTTCAGTGCCCTGTCAAACTCTTCACGCAGTATCTTATCTCCCATTTCGTCTTCATCTACATCCTCTTCCATTTCCATAATATTGTCCTCAAGTACATCGCCCTTGTATAAACCCTCTATATACTCCTTCCACCTTTCTGCCTTCCCTTCTTTGCTTAGAACTGGGTTGCCATCTGAGCTCTTGATATTCATACAAGTGGTTCTCTTTTCTCCAAAGGTCTCTTTAATTTTCCTGTAGGCAGTATCTATCTTACCCCTAGTGAGACAAGCCTATGATGGTTATCCGAACAATAATTACAATAAGAACAATAATAGTTATACTCAAAATAACAACAACAGAAGAAGGAACCGAAATTATAGAGATCAAAGAAGAGAGAATAACAGGTACCATCCAGGATATTTTCAGAGAAACAACAGACAACAACATCCATACATGTATTGTAAGAATAACAGTAATTACAATACTAGTTACATTCAAGGGCAAAATAATGCATGGGGAAATCACAATGGACCATTGCCACGACACATGCAATACAGCAACCCTCAATTCATACCTAATGGAATTCCCAATGTGACGCGAGGTAATGTCAACAATCAAACATCTGATATTTGGGTGATACGCGACAGAAATGTAAATATTATTGAGTTGGGCAATGAACCTAACCTGCAGCAACAGCCGAATTTGCCGGAAAATGAACGACGACTGAGCTAAGCGCTCAAGTTATGGTCGATAGGGAGCAGAGCGCAACGGACCCGACGATTTGATTTCTCCGATATGATGACGGTAAGAAAATAGAAAAAGAATTATATCAGGATGTAGATTTTAATAGTACCAGTAAAACAAAGAAGATTATTCAGGCTATAACACGAGTTATGATTGGTAGTTATTAAGTGGAAGTAATGTTAAATACAGGAGCAGCAGCAAGTGTCATTTCAATGTCTTTATATAATGAACTCAAGCGAATAATGAACATACCAACATTGCCAGTACAGAATTGTCACATTATAAGTGCCACAAGTAATAAATCAAAGAATGTGAAATTTCAAGCTCTCATTAGCTTCACATTTTCAAATATACCACTCAATTACAGTTTTCTGGTAGTAGACAAATTAGTTATGCATTGCATATTAGGAACTGACTTTTTGAATGAATATCAAGCAATCATAGATTAAGGAAAGAGGAAATGTCATTTAACCGTAAACCAATGACAACTGACAATAGAGTTAACTCAGGGTAAAAATTTAAACAGTAAACATGGTAAGTTTGAACAGATACATTTTGTGTATCCACCAGCAACAAACATATGTGATTTAACTTTTTTATCAAGCTGTATCTCAGGGAATTAAACCTAATGATTTATATGAGAATTGCACAGAATCTGAATATCTGACGAAGGAACAACAACTTGAATTACTTGAAGTTTGGCAGCAATTTGCTGAGAAACCTGGAATTATTAGAGGCTATACTTATGAGATGGATGTTAAGCCGCAAAAAAAAAAAATGTACTGTTGAACATATTATAATATTCCTTGGTCAAAGAAACCCGCAGTTTTGAAAGAGATTGAAAGAATGCAAACTTAGGGTATCACTGAAAGGTCACATTCACCATATTGCAGTCCGATCCTAGCAGTTAATAAAGAGGATGGTAGTGTAAGGTTAGTGCTGGACGCAAGAGAAATTAACAAAGTCATAATCCCAATCAGTCATAATCCCAATCAACACACGACCTATAAATTTGGAAAAACAACTTTTAAAATTTCATAATGTACAGTATTTAACCAATATTGACCTCCGCTCATTGTTTTGGCAGGTGAACCTCCATAGAAACAGCCATAAATACACTGCATTTCTATGTGAGGGACATAGTTATCAATTTTGTGTTCTACCCTTTGGTCTACGAGGGAGTGCTGGAGTACTTATTGAAGCCTTAGATGCTGTTCTTGGACCACAATTGTTATTGCAAATCACAGTTTATGTTGACGACATTGTCATTGCCACCACTACTTGGGAAGAACGTGTTAATCTTTTGAAGCAACTTCTGACTAAATTTTCTGACGCAGCTGTCACTATCAATTTATCAAAAATGAAATTAGAGAGGAGAGAAATCAAATTCCTTGGTCACATCATATCAACTGAAGGCATTTATCCAGACTCAAGAAAAACTGATGCAATTAAGAATTTTCCATCCCCACAGAATCGTAAACAACTCAAAGCTTTTCTTTGTCTATCTTCATTCTTCAGGAAATTTGTACTCTACCACTTTCTTAACAGTCCACATCTTCTATCTTTACTCAAAAGAAATAATATTTGGAAATGGACAGAGTTCTGTAAGACAGATTTTGAAGCGATTAAGAATGCTTTAGTAAATGCACCGTTGTTATGTCATCCTGACATGACGTCAGACTTTTGCCTAGTAACAGATGCAAGTTCCTATGGGCTCGGAGCATTTTTATTCCAAATTCATGCAGAAAATGAACAAACAGTCACCAAACCTATCAGTTTTTCTAACCGCATGCTCACTGAATGCGAAAAGTCGTATTCAGTGACCGAGCGCGAAACACTTCCCATAGTATGGGCATTTCGCAAGTTTCGGTACTTTCTATGGGGAAAACATACTAAGCTTTATACTGATCATCAAGCTCTTTCTTTCCTGCTATCATGCAGGTTATTACATTCACTTCTTGCACGCTGGTGTGCATCACTACAAGAGTATGATTTCGATATTATATAGCTACATAAAAGGAGAATCCAACATTATAGCTGATGCTCTATCTCGTTTGCCACAAGGCTTACAAGAATTTTCAGATGTGATAGAATAAACATCAGATTTCAAAATTTTACTCATGTAAATGACCCATGGACCTTGGCGTTGGTGGGCAGGCTTGCGTGCCTCATCGATACAGATAGCCGTACTGTAGGTGCAACCACAATGGAGGGGTATCTGTTGAGAGGCCAGACAAACGTGTGGTTCCTGAAGAGGGGCAGCAGCCTTTCCAGTAGTTGCAAGGGCAACAGTCTGGATGATTGACTGATCTGGCATTGTAACACTAACCAAAACGGCCTTGCTGTGCTGGTACTGCGAACGGCTGAAAGCAAGGGGAAACTACGGCCGTAATTTTTCCCGAGGGCATGCAGCTTAACTGTATGGTTAAATGATGATGGCGTCCTCTTGGGTAAAATACTCTGGAGGTAAAAGAAATACAGTAGAAGTAGAATGGGTAGCTTTGAGGAATGAAGTAGTGAAGGCAGCAGAGGATCACGTAGGTAAAAAGACGAAAGCTAGTAGAAATCCTTGGGTAACAGAAGATATATTGCATTTAATTGATGAAAGGAGAAAATATAAAAATACAGTAGTACAAATATTCCAGAGGCGGGGACTACTCAGGAGGACGTTGTTATCAGGAGAAAGAAAACTGGCATTCTACGGATCGGAGCGTGGAATGTCAGATCCCTTAATCGGGCAGGTAGGTTAGAAAATTTAAAAAGGGAAATGGATAGGTTAAAGTTAGATATAGTGGGAATTAGTGAAGTTCGGTGGCAGGAGGAACAAGACTTTTGGTCAGGTGAATACAGGGTTATAAATACAAAATCAAATAGGGGTAATGCAGGAGTAGGTTTAATAATGAATAAAAAAATAGGAGTACGGGTAAGCTACTACAAACAGCAAAGTGAACGCATTATTGTGGCCAAGATAGACACGAAGCCCACGCCTACTACAGTAGTACAAGTTTATATGCCAACTAGCTCTGCAGATGACGAAGAAATTGATGAAATGTATGAGGAGATAAAAGAAATTATTCAAATAGTGAATGGAGATGAAAATTTAATAGTCATGGGTGACTGGAATTCGGTAGTAGGAAAAGGGAGAGAAGGAAATGTAGTAGGTGAATATGGATTGGGGCTAAGAAATGAAAGAGGAAGCCGCCTGGTAGAATTTTGCACAGAGCATAACTTAATCATAGCTAACACTTGATTTAAGAATCATGAAAGAAGGTTGTATACATGGAAGAACCCTGGAGATACTAAAAGGTATCAGATAGATTATATAATGGTAAGACAGAGATTTAGGAACCAGGTTTTAAATTGTAAGACATTTCCAGGGGCAGATGTGAACTCTGGCCACAATCTATTGGTTATGAACTGTAGATTAAAACTGAAGAAACTGCAAAAAGGTGGGAATTTAGGGAGATGGTAACTGGATAAACTGAAAGAACCAGAGGTTGTACAGAGTTTCAGGGAGAGCATAAGGGAACAACTGACAGAAATGGGGGAAAGAAATACAGTAGAAGAAGAATGGGTAACTTTGAGGGAGAAAATAGTGAAGGCAGCAAAGGATCAAGTAGGTAAAAAAATGAGGGTTAGTAGAAATCCTTGGGTAACAGAAGAAATATTGAATTTAATTGAAGAAAGGAGAAAATATAAAAATGCAGTAAATGAAGCAGGCAAAAAGGAATACAAATGTCTCAAAAATGAGATCGACAGCAAATGCAAAATGGCTAAGCAGGGATGGCTAGAGGACAAATGTAAGGATGTAGAGGCTTATCTCACTAGGGGTAAGATAGATACTGCCTACAGGAAAATTATAGAGACCTTTGGAGAAAAGAGAAACACTTGTATGAATATCAAGAGCTCAGATGGAAACCCAGTTCTAAGCAAAGAAGGGAAAGCAGAAAGGTGGAAGGAGTATATAGAGGGTCTATACAAGGGCGATGTACTTGAGGACAATATTATGCAAATGGAAGTGGATGTAGATGAAGACGAAATTGGAGATAAGATACTGCGTAAAGAGTTTGACAGAGCACTGAAAGAACTGAGTCGAAACAAGGCCCCGGGAGTAGACAACATTCCATTAGAACTACTGATAGCCTTGGGAGAGCCAGTCCTGACAAAACTCTACCATCTGGTGAGCAAGATAGGCGAAATACTCTCAGACCTCAAGAAGAATATAATAATTCCAATCCCAAAGAAAGCAGGTGTTGACAGATGTGAAAATTACCGAACTATCAGTTTAATAAGTCACAGCTGCAAAATACTGACGCGAATTCTTTACAGACAAATGGGGAAAATGATAGAAGCCGACCTCGGGGAAGATCAGTTTGGGTTCCATAGAAATGTTGGAACACGTGAGGCAATACTGACCCAACGACTTATCTTAGAAGAAAGATTCAGGAAAGGCAAATCTACGTTTCTAGCATTTGTAGAGTTAGAGAAAGCTTTTGACAATGTTGATTGGAATACTCTCTTTCAAATTCTGAAGGTGGCAGGGGTAAAATACAGGGAGCGAAAGGCTATTTACAATTTGTACAGAAACCAGATGGCAGTTATAAGAGTCGAGGGGTATGAAAGGGAAGCAGTGGTTGGGAAGGGAGTGAGAAAGGGTTGTAGCCTAGCCCCGATGTTATTCAATCTGTATATTGAGCAAGCAATAAAGGAAACAAAAGAAAAGTTTGGAGTAGGAATTAAAATGCACGGAGAAGAAATAAAAATGTTGAGGTTCACTGATGACATTGTAATTCTGTCATAGACAGCAAAGGACTTGGAAGAGCTGTTGAACGGAATGGACAGTGTCTTGAAAGGAGGATATAAGAGGAACATCAACAAAAGCAAAATTAGGATAATGGAATGTAGTCTAATTAAGTCGGGTGATGCTGAGGGAATTAGATTAGGAAATGAGACACTTAAAGTAGTAAAGGAGTTTTGCTATTTGGGGAGCAAAATAACTGATTATGGTCAAAGTAGAGAGGATATAAAATGTAGACTGGCAATGGCAAGGAAAGCGTTTCTGAAGAAGAAAAATTTGTTAACATCGAGTATAGATGTAAGTGTCACGAAGTCGTTTCTGAAAGTAGTTGTATGGAGTGTAGCCATGTACGGAAGTGAAACGTGGATGATAAATAGTTTAGACAAGAAGAGAATAGAAGCTTTCGAAATGTGGTGCTACAGAATAATGCTGAAGATTAGATGGGTAGATCACATAACTAATGAGGACATACTGAATAGAATTGGGGAGAAGAGGAGTTTGTGGCACAACTTGACTAGAAGAAGGGATCGGTTGTTAGGACATGTTCTGAGACATCGAGGGATTACCAATTTAGTATCGGAGGGCAACGTGGAGGGTAAAAATCGTAGAGGGAGACCAAGAGATGAATACACTAAGCAGATTCAGAAGGATGTAGGCTGCAGTAGGTACTGGGAGATGAAGAAGCTTGCACAGGATAGAGTAGCATGGAGAGCTGCATCAAACCAGTCTCAGGACTGAAGACCACAACAACAACAACTGATGTATGACGGTACATTTGCACCTTCGTACAAAAACATGTGCAGAAAGTTTCCCATATTGCAGGACAATGATCCCAGGAGGATACAGATGAAGAATAAATTACATGCAAGAACAGACCCACATTTTGAAAAATATTACACATTACACAAAGAAGTACCATTTCACCGACGAAACCCTGAATCACAGCATTGGTGTGTTTGCTTACCTGAAGCTCATGTTGATGATTTTATTTTATTTACACACAGAACTTGGGGACACTATGGTGTAGCCAAATGTACAGATAAGATTATACAATATTGCTATTTTCCAAATTTAAGGTGAAGAGTATTGAGGAATATTAGGAAATGTATCATATATCAGAAAGCTAAGTATTCTAATTGCACAAGCACGAATGAATTGCAGCCAATCATACCTAAGAGGCCATTACAGCTAATTTCTTTAGATATTGCAGGACCCTATCCACAAGCACATGGAGGAATGAAGTACGTCCTTGCTGTTTTAGATGTTTTCACAAAGTATTTAAAATTATATGCTTTACGTTCAGTTTCTACCGCTGCTATTACCAGTCGTCTATTAACAGATTATTTTGTAAGAATAGGAAAACCTGAAGTTATGATCACGGATAATGCAGCATATTTTACCAGTTTAAAATGGAAGAGCCGGCCGAAGTGGCCGTGCGGTTAAAGGCGCTGCAGTCTGGAACCGCAAGACCGCTACGGTCGCAGGTTCGAATCCTGCCTCGGGCATGGATGTTTGTGATGTCCTTAGGTTAGTTAGGTTTAACTAGTTCTAAGTTCTAGGGGACTAATGACCTCAGCAGTTGAGTCCCATAGTGCTCAGAGCCATTTTAAAATGGAAGACTTTTATTGAAGCACAGTATGTTAAACATATTTTAATTTCAAGATTTCACGCAGCAGGAAACCCGGTAGAAAGAACATTTCGAGAATTTGGACAGTTTATGAGAACACACACACCAGAGGCGCACACAAAATGGGTAGAATACCTAGCACCATTTGAACAAATAGTGAACAATTTAACTCACATTTCTACTGGATACACACCAACAGAATTAATTGTGGATAAAACAGGAAGAAATGAATGGACAGACCCTCTACCAAAATTTACAGCAACAACAAATGCTGTTAGTTTAGAAGAAAAGGTAAGACAAGCTTACACAATATTATGTGACAAAGCTAAGGGAAGAAGGCAGAAATATGACAGAGGTGTCAGGAAAGCACAAACATTTCAAGTTGATGAGTTAGTTTTACTAAGAACACATCCTAAACCCACAAAACTGAAAACTTTAAACAGGAAATGGCGGTCTTATACTCTGGACCATACTGAATTGCAAATATTCCACACCCTGACTGTTATTCGTTAGAATATCCATTCTACATCCACACAGACATTTGAAAAAATACATACAGTAAAATGTTAGCTAATGAGAAGAAGATAATTAATATGATATACAGTTATGATGAGCCTATGTTGAAGTTACACAGATATTTACAATCTAATGAATACAGGTAAATCTAGAAAGCAAAGAGAAATAAATAAATATATTTAGACATGTGAACCATCCAATAGCTAATAAGATATTTGGTTATAAGAGGAGTTGCTCTTGAGGCATACACACATTAGAGGAGGCATATACACATTCGAGGAGGCAGAGAACTGAACAGAATTATTTTCTTTAGGAGGCATGTGATAATAGTAATGTTATTATTATTGAAGTAAAAAAGAAAGTGATGGTGAATAAGAGGAATATATATGATGCTGAGGAATAAGTATAGCCTATGTTATTTTGTGAAGAACGAATAATAGAAATAGGTGAGAATGTTATGAGTAACTGAGAATATGTTGAGAGGAGAGAAACTAGATTTGAACACTAAACTAATGGGAACTTGTAATGAAATTTTTGGAATTATGTAGGCTTGACACTTCAGATTGGAAGAATTATTTAAGAGAACATATTTACCAGTCATCTAATGGTATAATTAAAGCTTATCTACTGTAATGAACTAATGCACCATTAAATAGAAAGGAGAATAAGGAGAAAACAAAATGTCAGTCTTCCGTTGCGGCTCACTCTCATCCCTCCCATAGAAAAATTTATACATGTTGATGAAATATTTCACATTATATAATTTGTAATTATCTGACAGTATGGAGAGACATACATTCATATTTATTTATGAATAGAATTTTACAGGTACCACAAGGTAAGACAGAAAGTTGGCTGAAACCAGATGTAAACAGTAATGAAATCCTAAACTCAGATAGGAATGTATACCGCAGAGACAGGCTGGACAGTGAAGGGGGAGGCGTGTTTATAGCGATAAGAAGTGCAATAGTATCGAAAGAAGTTGACGGAGATCCGAAATGTGAAATGATTTGGGTGAAGGTCACGATTAAAGCAGGCTCAGACATGGTAATTGGATGTCTCTATAGGCCCCCTGGCTCAGCAGCTGTTGTGGCTGAGCACCTGAAGGATAATTTGGAAAATATTTAGAGTAGATTTCCCCACCATGTTATAGTTCTGGGTGGAGATTTTAACTTGCCGGATATAGACTGGGAGTCTCAAACGTTCATAACGGGAGGCAGGGACAAAGAATCCAGTGAAATTTTTTTAAGTGCTTTATCTGAAAACTACCTTGAGCAGTTAAACAGAGAACCGACTCGTGGCGATAACATATTAGACCTTCCGGTGACAAACAGACCTGAACTATTTGAAATAGCTAACGCAGAACAGGGAATCAGCGATCATAAAGCGGTTACGGCATCGATGATTTCAGCCGTAAATATAAATATTAAAAAAGGTAGGAAGATTTTTCTGTTTAGCAAAAGTGACAAAAAGCAGATTACAGAGTACCTGACGGCTCAACACAAAAGTTTTGTCTCAAGTATAGATAGTGTTGAGGATCAGTGGACAAAGTTCAAACCCATCGTACAATATGCGTTAGATGAGTATGTGCCAAGCAAGATCGTAAGAGATGGAAAAGGGCCACCGTAGTACAACCGAGTTCGAAAACTGCTGCGGAAGCAAAGGGAACTTCACAGCAAACATAACATAGCCTAAGCCTTGCAGACGAACAAAAATTACGCGAAGCGAAATGTAGTGTGAGGAGGGCTATGCGAGAGGCATTCAATGACTTCGAAAGTAAAGTTCTATGTACTGACTTGTCAGATAATCCTAAGAAATTTTGGTCTTATGTCAAAGCGGTAGGTGGATCAAAACAAAATGTCCAGACACTCTGTGACCAAAATGGTACTGAAACAGAGAATGACAGACTAAAGGCCGAAATACTAAATGTCTTTTTCCAAAGCTGTTTCACAGAGGAAGAGTGCATTGTAGTTCCTTCTCTACATTGTCGCACAGATGACAAAATGGTAGATATCGAAATAGACGACAGAGGGATAGAGAAACAATTAAAATCGCTCAAAAGAGGAAAGGCCGCTGGACCTGATGGGATACCAGTTCGATTTTACACAGAGTACGCGAAGGAACTTGCCCCCCTTCTTGCAGCGGTGTACCGTAGGTCTCTAGAAGAGCGTAGCATTCCAAAGGATTGGAAAAGGGCACAGGTCATCCCCGTTTTCAAGAAGGGACGTCGAACAGATGTGCAGAACTATAGACCTATATCTCTAACGTCGATCAGTTGTAGAATTTTGGAACACATATTATGTTCGAGTATAATGACTTTTCTGGAGACTAGAAATCTACTCTGTAGGAATCAGCATGGGTTTCGAAAAATACGGTCGTGCGAAACCCAGCTCGCGCTATTCGTCCACGAGACTCAGAGGGCCATAGACACAGGTTCCCAGGTAGATGCCGTGTTTCTCGACTTCCGCAAGGCGTTCGATACAGTTCCCCACATTCGTTTAATGAACAAAGTAAGAGCATATGGACTATCAAACCAATTGTGTGATTAGATTGAATAGTTCCTAGATAACAGAACGCAGCATGTCATTCTCAATGGAGAGAAGTCTTCCGAAGTAAGAGTGATTTCAGGTGTGCCGCAGGGTAGTGTCGTAGGACCGTTGCTATTCACAATATACATAAATGACCTTGTGGATGACATCGGAAGTTCACTGAGGCTTTTTGCAGATGATGCTGTGGTGTATCGAGAGGTTGTAACAATGGAAAATTGTACTGAAATGCAGGAGGATCTGCAGCGAATTGACGCATGGTGCAGGAAATGGCAATTGAATCTCAATGTAGACAAGTGTAACGTGCTGCAAATACATAGAAAGATAGATCCCTTATCATGTAGCTACAAAATAGCAGGTCAGGAACTGGAAGCAGTTAATTCCATAAATTATCTGGGAGTACGCATTAGGAGTGATTTAAAATGGAATGATCATATGAAGTCGATCGTCGGTAAAGCAGATGCCAGACTGAGATTCATTGGAAGAATCCTAAGGAAATGCAATCCGAAAACAAAGGAAGTAGGTTACAGTACACTTGTTCGCCCACTGCTTGAATACTGCTCACCGGTGTGGGATCCGTACCAGACAGCGTTGATAGAAGAGATAGAGAAGGTCCGACGGAGAGCAGCGCGCTTCGTTACAGGATCATTTAGTAATCGCGAAAGCGTTACGGAGATGATAGATAAACTCCAGTGGAAGACTCTGCGGGAGAGACGCTCAGTAGCTCGGTACGGGCTTTTGTTAAAGTTTCGAGAACATACCTTCACCGAAGAGTCGAGCAGTATATTGCTCCCTCCTACTTATATCTTGCGAAGAGACCGTGAGGATAAAATCAGAGAGATTAGAGCCCACACAGAAGCATACCGACAATCCTTCTTTCCACGAACGATACGAGACTGGAATAGAAGGGAGAACCGATAGAGGTACTTAGGGTACCCTCCGCCACACACCGTCAGGAGGCTTGCGGAGTATGGATGTAGATGTAGATGTAGATGTAAGTACAGAATGGATATACAGCATGGAACGCAGCAGCAATTATCTGACAAGAACTAAGAAGATTTATTTATTAAGTACAACATTTATTTATATTTCTTGATACTCATGAAAGGAAGGAGATGAACTACACAAACCTCATAGAAAGGAAAAAAGAATGAGCTAACAAATAAAATATATATTTCAATCTGAATGTAATTTAATTCACATATCAGCACAATGATATTGAATGTAACGTAAAAATTTACTATATTTTTCATTTAATTCTGTATATGTACTATATGTTAACAATGTAAATATCCCAATTAATGATTTATTGTAAATATTTGTATATCCATGTACTTATTATATCAATAAATGGGTCATTCCATGTCAAATCAACCAATTGTACTATATGATTTGAACCTTGATATCTCATATTTGCATGATTTTTTTTTCAGGTAATGTACTCACTAACACTAGTTTAAATTTAAAATTTCAAGTTTTTCTGGCCTTTGGTTTTTGAGTTTCAAGGATTTAAAAATCAAAAAAACCTCCGTTTTTGATCAGTCAATGATAGTTTTAAAATACTGTAGCTCAAAAACTATACAATCTAGAGAGCTCAAACTTGCACCATTGTTTCCCTCTGCAAATTCCCTTCAATTTGATATGTAACATGACTATGCTACCTAAATTTGAAAATTTTAAACTATTCCAAATAACATTTTTTTGAAATTTCCAAAATACGTACCCTCGGATTTTTTTATAAAAATTGTATGTTTTGTCCAAGCTAACTGACTACATGCATGCAAAATTTCAAGATGGGATCTCAATGGGTTCTTGTATAAAATAATATTTTACTACCGCAATACGCACTAGTCAGGTGGAAAGCAGACTATTTCTACGCTATGAATACTAAGGTAGGCCTATGTAATTCTAACAAACTTAAATTATTTTGTTAGCCTTTTTATGCAACATTACCCTCTTATTGTTTGTTAATTCATTAAATGATACAGTGTTGTTTTAATTTAATGTCCATGATTCTTTTAACTATGCATCAGAAGGAAGTGAACACATTTTAATTGGTAATACACGTGCTACAAGTTAAAATTTTGAATAAAGCCACTCACCTTCATCCTTAGTTGTAAATGGTAGAGATTATCTTTTTCTTGGTTTTCCAGTGTTATTTGTAATCATTTGCAACAAGTTCCTTATATTAGAAATTGGCATATAAGTAATTTCACTTGGGAAAAAGATTAACTTGTTGCTGTCTGCATGGATAGAACTGTGTTTCTAATACCAATTGGTATTTACAAAGTTAATACACCTGGTATCTATACAACTTAGTGTTTAGTGAGGGTAGGTGTAACATAATTTAAACGTGCTTCTTTCATGATCTTTTAAGATATTTTTCCAAAGCAAGAGAAGACAACTTCATTTCTTTAGCACTTAAAGTGTAGGTTCTTTCCATAGCTGTTGTTGGATTCGCTGTTTTTAAAAGAGTATTTCCTGGGACATCTAATATATCTCTTGGTTGTGGATAGTACATATTGTAATTTTCTTCAATGCATCCTAGCCACCAAGAGTTGTCATATGCTACTGTCACAAAACCAGCAATAATATTTTCCATATGTGACAGTGTTATTTGGTTCAGTGTTGTCACATATTCAAGAGACTCATCCAGACTAAAATAATAAGGCTTGACAGTAATTTGACTCTGTGTGCAGGGTTTATATGTGTGAAACTTTTGTGTTCTCACAATCGCTTTTGAGTCACTGAACCGAGGAAGTAAGTATTCTTTGGTCAGTTCATACTCCTCTGTTGTGCAATATTCAAAGTCAATGTTTTTTTATGTTTTCCATGGCAAATACATGAAGTGATTTGGGTGTTAAGATTTGTTGGTCATATGGCCTTTGTAAGCTGGCTTTAGCAGCTAGCCGCTTAACAGTTACACAAAGGCCACCGCATGCGCTCTTGCCATGGGATGTTGCAAAGAGCTCCCACTCTGCCTCAACTTCAAAATCAGTTTTACGCAAACACAAATTAAGGAAGTTATTATTTTTTTTATATTGTGCAGCGCTGCCATCAGAAAAGTAAGTAATCTTTTTAAGTGCAAAAGGCAAGTTTTGGTTTATGATTTCTAGCAGTTTTTTCTGGAATACATAGAAAGCGACTGCATTATGTTTCAGGCAATCTGATATGAAGATATACTGCAGATGTTTTAGTTTTCCCTCCCATTTATAATATATGACGAAAGGATACAATGTAGCTTCCCCGTTACATCAAGGTGGCCATAAGTAGGGTAGTGGCCAAAACTAGAGCCTTGACCCTATATGAAAATCTCACTTTTTTTTAAATAATAAAAAGTGAATGTCGTACAAAATCGTTAAGATTCTTAAGTTATTATTATTTTGTATATTTTATTCTCGCAACAAAATATCATTTAATGAATTAACAAACAATAAGAGGGTAATGTTGCATAAAAAGGCTAACAAAATAATTTAAGTTTGTTAGAATTACATAGGCCTACCTTAGTATTCATAGCGTAGAAATAGTCTGCTTTCCACCTCACTAGTGCGTATTGCGGTAGTAAAATATTATTTTATACAAGAACCCACTGAGATCCCATCTTGAAATTTTGCATGCATGTAGTCAGTTAGACTGGACAACACATATAATTTTTATAAAAAAATCCGAGGGTACGTATTTTGGAAATTACAAAAAATGTTTTTTTGGAATAGTTTAAAATTTTCAAATTTAGGTAGCATAGTCATGTTACATATCAAATTGAAGGGAATTTGCAGAGGAAAACAATGGTGCAAGTTTGAGCTCTCTAGGTTGTATAGTTTTTGAGCTACATCATTTTAAAACAATCACCGATTGATCAAAACGGAGGGTTTTTTTTATTTTTAAACCCCTGAAACTCAAAAACCAAAGGTCAGAAAAATTTTAAATTTCAAATTTAAACTGGTGTTAGTGAGTACATTACCTGAAAAAAAATTGAAGCAAATCTGAGATATCAAGGTTCAGACTGTTAGTTGATTTGAGACGGAATGACCCAAATGTATTTTAAGGAGATGTTAATGAACTGAAAAGGGCTTGTGCATGTAGCACATGATTCATATAAATGGAACTGAAAATGCAAAGAAGAAACCAACGTGATGGAGCACTGGTCAAGAAATATTTACATAGTGTCAATATGCCTTGAAGTGTATAGTGTAGTGGAAGCCGGCAGGTCTTCACGTTGGTGTAAAGGACAAGCTCATCACCTGTTGTAGGCAGTGAGGTGTTTCCTGTGCCCTCATTGACCATTTATACCCCGGTGGACGCCACCAAAATTCGACTGCTGGACATCACAATTTCGTGTTGACACAAAGAACAAACTTTGGATTTTCTTCAAGTCACACGCAAGAGATCTGGGCAGTACACACACACACACACACACACACACACACACACACACACACACACACAAACACACACACACACACAGAAGCCGATACTATGTTTAAAGACATTTGAGCAATACAATAGAAACAATTATTGTTCGAATTAATTCCATTGTAAACACGATTGATGCGAACTAAATTCAAACGCTGTGCTAAGCAACAATAACATGCCAAAGTGTTAATGTTACAAGTCGTAAAGAAGATACACACCAAAAAGACTGTATACAAAGACTGCTACGCAAAGAGCATTGTGCTCAGGAATATTTTTTGTAATATGTAAAATCCTTATATATATGTAAATTTTCTATACTGCCACGCTCGCTTGCGGATCGTGTCAGTAGAGGAGGCATTGTAATGGTACTTTGACTACCGCACCTCCGCCACAGCAAAGATGTGATTTACGATCGCGCATGCATTAGAGCGACAGATTTTCATAAGTAATTTTGATTTTTTTTTTTTACTTTTGCGTAGGTGCGCTTGTTTCAACAACTAGTTCATTACTCTATTGTTATCTTGTCTTCATACGTTTAAGACGTGTATTTTTTTGGGGCTGATGTTAAAGAATGATTTTAAGTGGAAATTAAAACTATATTATGAAAAGAACACACGGCGTCTTGAAGTTATTTCAATAGTGATTCGCAATGGTTATCGCCAAATTTATAAATTAATCCAGACAGTGAGAACTGCAAGAAATTTTCATCAGACGGAGAACAAGAGGCCCAGCAAACAATAAAAAAAAAGACACCCTACAAGAAAATCAAGAAGTATCCCAGATGCAGCCACGAAGACTATATTATAATAGATACTACGTTTCTGACAGAATTATAATGTAAATTTCAACTTATTTCTGATGCTATTTCCTTACGGTCACTTTTTGTAGTGTTGCCGACCCAGTCTGCCATTCGCGGTCAAATTACAGCACTATCTCAATCAGTAATACGAAGTCCGCCTTATCCGTAACTTATTCCATCAAAATTCAAACCCCAATCAGATTTTCTAGTTTGTATTTTCATGGCAGAACCCCGAGGAAAGGAAACACTACACAGTGATACAGGTGTACATACATTCCCCGAAGAAACCTGGAGGCAGTACTCTTGTGAGACTGGGATATGCAAAAGCAGTGTTCACAGAATTTTGCAGGCTCAGAAATTTAAACCTTACATCCGAAGACTTTTCCATCTTCTTAACAAGGATGATCCCGACTGATGAAGTGAATTTTATGAGTGGTTGATTGATTAACAGATGTGGAGCAGAGAAATGTTCCCAAGATCTAATTCCTTGGTCACATGAAGAGACCTTTATAAACTGAACAGAATAATTAACTGCCATCATTGCGTGTACTAGGACAGTGAGAAACCATATGTAACTGAGGGAAGGCATATTATTCTACCACGAGAATGTTTGGTTTGGTCTGTTTTCTGGAGGGTTAGTCAGGCCATACTTCTTTGAAAACACTGTCACATGTTATTCTTACTTGAAATGTTGCATATGATAACTCCTTTTCTTAATGACTGTTTTGAAAATGGAGGTTATTACTTTCAACCGGCTGGTGTTACCCTCACCTTCACACTGATGTGAGCACATTTCTCAATCGTACATCCCCTGCCAGACGAATAGGACGAAGAGGTAGTGTGGAGTTTCCAGGTCACTCTCCTGATTTATCTCCTCTAGACTTCTCTCTGTGGGGTACTCTCAACAACACCCTTTACACTGCAAGATCACAAACACTTATTGGTCTTAAAGAGCAAATTGAGCAAGCCTGTGATGTTATTCCATTAGGAACAATACAACAGCAATACCACTCTGTTGCAAGTTGTTGTCAATGGTGTATTGCAGTGGAAGGAGACCATTTTGACCATTTACCACCTTTAGTGAGACCTTAAGGTACACCACAAACATTGTATGACATTAATTAAAGAGATATTCAGTTTCAAAGAGTTTATACATCATTTTGTGACACCTGGTATTTTGTAGGTAACAATCATCTCACACGTCTTCCTGAGAGAGAGAGAGAGAGAGAGAGAGAGAGAGAGAGAGAGAGAGAGAGTATGGTTGTCATCTATTGTTGATGAAGGCCTTAATGGGTGAAAGCTTTATTTGTGACAGTCTTTTTGTAGTGCCTATCTGCGACTCAGCATCTCCGCTATATGGTGAGTAGCAACTTTCCTTTACATAATTTTGTTGGAGGAAGTGCTGTGAGACGAGTGTCACCCAGTCCTACGTGCGACTCTAATTGTTTATGTTCTGGGGAAATTCTGGAGATGCCTTAAAAAAAAAAAAAAAAAAAAAAAAAAAAAAAAAAAAAAAAAAAAAAAATTAAGAATAATGGAAGGGGTAGAAAATCGCAAATCATGTAGAAAATTGTTTCAAAAAAGGATGATCCTGCCACTTCCTTGCATATATATATTTGAAAATATAATGTATTTAAAGCAAAACTTACATACAAAAAGACCACTCATCACTCAAAATCACACAATACACAGCTATGATAAGAGACAAAAATTGGATGTACATGTTCAAAGCGCCAACACAAAGTTATTTCAAAACAGCCTTATCCATCCTAGTATCAAACTATACAATGCCTTACCAGATACCATAAACACATACAAAACATTGGTCACTTCAAATATAAACTGAAGTCGTACTTGGTTGATCACTGCTTTTACACAGTAAATGAATACCTACAAAACCAAATTTTTGTGTGTTTACCCAATGTAGTCTCATTCAGAAGAACATTTGTATTTTCTCTCTCTGTATATAGTGTAACAACATTTATTTAAGTATTCATCATTAATTGATATATTAATGTGTGTTATTATGTACAAAGGTATATTATATGTAAAACTGTTAATATTAACAAAAAAATCCAAATATCTCTTGCACATTGTGCAGCTGTAGATGAAATGGATCAATAAATCAATCAATGAATCAAACCAGCCAATGGTCATATGGAGCCTATTACACTGGGTCACCAGGCAGTGCAGGCAGTCCTGCCACCCCAACTCGGTTTGGCCACCACGTGGTCAGTCTGCCGTGCACTAGTGATGAGGGAACATGTAGGACAGCAAGTATATGTACATGCTCCTCCTTGTACTTTTCATTAAAAGAAGAGGAAGATACATGTATGCCCTATGCTACCACTAAGGGAATCTAAAGGGTTGTATTATACTCTTTTTAATGAACTGTGTTTGGATGACCACCAATTTTTTAATTACTTATGTATGTCCAAACTGCCTTTCTTTGAATTTTTGTCATTAAGAAAGGTTGATATTACCCGGAAAGATTCGAAAATGAAAAAGGGTACCTCACTAGAAGGAAAACTCTTAATCACTTCAATATAACTAAACCAATAAATTCAACTATAAATTATTAAATTTTTTGCTTTAGGAAACAACAATTACTTTTGAAAACATTTTTAAAAATGTGTGTGAAATCTTACGGGACTTAACTGCTAACGTCATCAGTTCCTAAGCTTACACACTACTTAACCTAAATTAACACACACACATGCCCGAGGGAGGACTCGAACCTCCGCCGGGCCAGCCGCGAAAACATTTAAAATTTTTTAAAATTTAAATAGTTTAGTTTCATATTTTTATGCTATTACGTCGAAAGGAAACTGATTTGAGGTATTACTGAAAGTAAACATTAACACGGACATTTATTTTCAAAAATAACATTAATAAGAACATTTATTTCCTAAAGTTTTGTACATTGTATACGTTGGATATTTGTATATATACACTACACACCGAACATCGAAGGTTCACTCATCTATCAGAAGCTTCATTTGATGCGACAGAAGTACCTGCACACGGAAGAGATTGTGCACATTTAGGTTTGGGTGTTGTTGAAACAATCTGGAAAAATTGAATTTGTGGTTGCTGATCCACCATTCCTAGCTGAAACATTGTTTGCCATTGCGTAGGATGTTGTCCCGTCAGCCATTGATGCATGTGCTGTATTTGCACATGCTGTGTTTGTTGAGGATACTCTAGCACTGACGATGATAGTGAAAGACGAAAGGATCCACCATAAACCATTTGCTGTCACCCTCGTTCCACATTTTTTTTGCCAGCAGCAACGAGAGAAATCACATATTTCTTTTCAGCAGGTACTTTGTGAACCTCAGTTATCGTAGAGAGGAGAAAGTGTGAGATTTCTTTTCCGATGCAAACTTTCTCTTCAGAACTTTCATGGGCTCATAGTCATTGCTCGTTCTTTTTTCAGATTTGTGCTGAGAGATCCTAGATGTAGGTCCATTACCAAGAAAAACATAAGTTTTATTTTCTTCTTCATTATGATGTCTTCTTCGTCCACATTTGTAGTAGATTTTTTTCACTGCAGTTTCTAAAACATGTAGTTGTTCAAAATAAGTGAACTGTTTTCTCCTGGTTGCAGCTGAAGTACTTTTGACACCCTTTACCCAAAGAAGTTCTCTCATGTTGTGAGTGGATGGGAGGGGGGGAGAGAGAGGGAGGGAGGGGGGGAGGGGGGAGGGAGAGAGAGAGAGAGAGAGAGAGAGAGAGAGAGAGAGAGAGAGAGGTAGGTTTGGGGGGAGGGGGGGGAGAGTAGGCATTTTTATGACCCTGTATAGTAAAACTACTGTACATTACATTGATATATTAGGTATGTTAAACTGTTAAACTGAGTCAACTGCTTTTTTAATTTTCTTTCAGGTATTTGCCAAAGGGAACTTCAATGCAAGATCTTCATTACCAGTACAAAATAAGCTAACCTACAATATCAGTATGCCATCTGGTCAAACGTTAGACGAGAATACTTTCCAGACCTCACCACACCTCTGCTTTTTACAAAAATACCAACTTTCCACACTGCATTGGAGCCAAAAACATATATGAGTGATTGAGCCAACTGGAAGCGGTCCATTGTATTATAATCACAAAACTTTTTCTCAATCTTGCTACTAGCTATGCATGGTGCCAACTACAAATTCATTTTTGTTGATGAGGGTGCATATGATAGGACTGTGGATTCTACAGTATTACGGATAGTGTTTTTAAGAAAAATATTGGTGAGGGCTTCTTAAATATTCTTCTTTCCAGGGTTTCAATGAGCCTATGCCCTCTGTGTCTGTTGGAGAAGAAGGTCTCGGTTTGATGACGAACTACTTAGACCTTATGCACGTCAATGTTTGACCGTAAAAAAACATGTACACAACTAGCATCTCAGTAGAGCACGAATGAATATAGAGTGCACATTTGGTATCTTGGCCAAGAAATGAAGAATTTCCATCAACCATTAAATGTTAACCTTTCTTTGTGAGAATCCATAATATGAGGCTACTGTGTTTTGCGTAACTTTGTCAGAGAATGTGATAGTTTCAAAACTGAGGATACCTGGTCAGTCGAAGATTTATATGAATGGAGTGAAAACCATCAACCACCAACAAAAAAACAACACAGTTCGTAAACAAGTTTTGTGATTATTTTATCAGCGAAGCAGGAGCTGTCCTTTGGCAAATCGAGAGACTCAAATAAATGAAGTCGATAGAATGACTGTTGAAGCAAGAACGTGTACCTACTATTTATCATAAATATAGTTTAGTGGGTATAGTCAGCTTGGTGTTTTAATTTTGTTTCACAACATCCACGTGCATTTTAGCAAAAAGTAAATAAGCTGCTGCTATTTCAAATATTAATAACATTTTGAATTTTTTCCCCTGTTACTACTGAGAAAAAACGAAGGACGTCCTCCTAAGCGTAAGGTAGAAGAATTGAGATTATGATTTAAAGAGGTAGAAGTACAAGTATTCCCTTTTATCTGTATTCATAATTATTACCTTATACTTGCAAGGCCTTAAGAATAAATAAAACATTTAAATTCTTACTGAGGTTATTCCTCTCAGCCAAGGACCACTGCTCGAAACCCAGTAGGAATGTACAAATAACTTCATTCCAAGAATTTAGTTTTAATCGCTTATTACTGTAAACTTCAGAACTTGTGTCCCAAATTGTGGTTTGTCATTCAACGGCACAAATGAGATCTTTGGTATTCAGTTTTGTGTCCGATAACTTGCGGCACTCTTTCAGTGCTCCTTCCACCTTCACGTCTTCGCCTTTTGTCACGTGTACACTTTCACATTTTTGCACAGTGACACACCGCATTTCATTAGACATAATGACGTAAAAAAGCAGTGTACAAAAATGAGTGCAAGGAAACCAGACTGCTCAACTGGCTAGAACTGATTACTAAAGTAGCCAGAACAGCAAGAGATTTTTGCGCCACCAGTGGCCTAGTATAATAACAGTAGCATCACTGGTGGCGCAACCGACTGCATTGCCTGGCGGCCTACTGTAATAAGGCCCTTAGGCCTAAAGATGGTAGGGAATATGAACTGTGAAACTGAAGCTTCGACCGTATTAGAATGGCCCTCTTCTACCGAGTCAGGCTTATAAGCCCAGAATGACCGACCGGTACCACTTGGGTTTTGGACGGTTTGAGCTTTAACCTTATGCCCTGTGCCCATTTTGAAACTGCACACAGGTCAGTATTGAGATTCTCAGTTGCTGTCTTCAGGTTTATCAGTTTTGCACCTAGAGACAACTGGAAGCCATCAGTGGTATTTGCAGGACAAATACATCATTTATTTACAGTGAAAAGAGTATAGGACCTAATACCAAAAGCTGGGGGATACCTGAAACTACGTGCCTCCAATGTGACTTTATGGTGCCGTGCATGACACATTGCTGGCACGATGTCTGGTATGAGGAAAACCATTGCACTGCGTTGTACTTGATAAGAAATTTAGGCTGCTAAGTTCGGCAAGTAAAATGTCACAGTTCACAGGATCAAAGGCTTTATGGCGTGTAAGCAGCACATTATAACATTACAGGTTGGGATTGATCTATGAGGTCTTGAATTTCTTAGTTGTATCTGTCAGTCGGTATGGAGAAATTGAGATTTGGGGGATTTATTTATACAGTTTTGCGTGATTAAGTCCCGACGCTATGCAAAGCTGTCATTTAGTTATGCACTATTTGCGATCTGTTATGTGTTACCTTCTGATAATAAATAATATCTTTTCTGATTATCTTTAAAATATAATGACGAGAAATGTTTGAGATCATTTGGAATAATGTTTTAATAACTGTGTAGATGATGTGGCGTTATTCGTTTACTCTTTAAAAAAAAGAAGGGAGTGTTAATTGTGCATTTATGGACAGTCAGTGTTGGGATCAGTGATTACGAGATTCCAGAAATAATTGAGTGGACAAAGTTCAATTGCACACAGTCATGTAAGGTGAATTATGATCTCGAAATTGCTTGTAGATGTATGCAGGTCAATTTTGTGACAGTCTAGTAAGCATCGCAAGTGTGTCACGGTATCGAGACTGCTTTCGTGCCGCCGACGGTTTGCTTTCAAACTCGCGAAAATACAATTTACGCAAGTTCTTAATTATCGCGAAAGGGTAGAATATTTGATGAACCATTGTGGAGGATGTAAGTTTGGATACAAAGATGATTTCAAAATCCAATATAAATCCTGTTGATAGAAATACCCTAGCAGCCCAAAAGCACATACGTGGTTATCAGTAGAAACAGTGTACTATTTTTCGTGCACACGTTTACACTCTACATCGAGGTGTGGATGATTTGTGGGTGAGAAATAAACTTTTGAAAGCATTTGATTAAATAAAAGGAAAAATATAAAGTAGTTTATTTGTATATTTTGTTATTTCATGAACAGTGATATTTTCATATAGTGGTGTAGAGCCTTACGTATTATTAATATTGTGGCAGACTGGTCAAGTTTTGGGCCTGATTAAGAGTAGCTGGTTCTTAAAGTCTCAAAGGTTAAGTGAAGAATAATATCACACTTAATAAAGCTGCATCGAAACCCACTATCTTTATACTATATTAAGCTAGCTATTCCGGAATCAGGTGATACCGTGGCCGTGTGGTTGTGTGTTGTCGACAACAAATATGTAAACACTAACATAAACATTTCTCGTGCTCTGATATCGACGAGGAAAGAAGAGATGACAATAACGACATACACGTATCCATATACAAACAGTATATGTGGCGCCTTGTGGTTAAAGACATTGAAAACACTTGTAGTTAAGGACTGACTTCAGATATGGGAGAGGGAGAGGGAGAGGGAGAGAGGGAGATATATATATATATATTTTGCAATTTTAAAATTACCTTAGATTGATGAGTCGTCCGGGAAATTTGCCAAATGGTATAGACCAACATACGCAGTATCTAAGGTGAAGGCGGCAAAGCCCGGACATGTTGAGGAAGCATTCTACACCTGGCTCTAGTTTCTGAAATTTTATTGCTTCGAATTCCAATGTTCGCAATGCTGGCAATACAGATATGTGACGAATTGCATCTCCACGAAGACAATCACAGTAGGATATTTTGAGTCTGTAATAAAAATGTGAAACAATACATTATTAGGAGCAAGAGAAATGAAACGAGTAGTGTAATTGAGAACTTGGACCGGAAGTAGATGGTAAGAAGCTAAAGGGATGAGAAGGGAAGGGTGGGGTGGTGGTTGATGATGACAAATTAAAAAGCAATAAAGGAAGTAATTAAATCAAGCATAGAAAGTAAAAAAAATATTAGGACTGTGCACGAGTTCAAAGCATTTTTCCTTAAGTTTAATTAACACAATGGATACACATAGCGGAGACTTTACTCGTCAATAAAATATTCTCCTTCACTATTTACAACAGTCTGCTAATACTGGGATAACTTTTCAATTCAGTGACTAGATATCACACGGTTTTGAGGAAAACAACTCGTTGAGCCATGCTTGGAGCATATTTTCAGCTGGAAAGGCACGCAAAAGGTAAAAATCTGAGGGTGTAAGATAGGTGAATACTGTGAATGTACAATGACATCCCATTCCAACTTCTGTATTATGTTTTCTGTCAGTCTAGCACAACACGTGTAGAGTATCGTGGAGTAGCATCAATTCGTGCAGTATTCCTGGTCGTCGTTCCTGCATTCAGGGTGTATACGCGGACAAGGAAAAAAAATTCCCGGATTTCCCGGTTAAAAATACACTTTCTCCCAGATGAAAACATACTTTTTCCGTGTTATTAAGTGACAGTATATTTTCCCTCGGACCCATAAAACTTCAATCCTTTGAATGGTTATGTTTTTATACACGGGCGTAGAATTTCCCGGCACTTTAGAAAACGGAAGTTAGGGAAGAAAACTCCTTTTGGAAAGATGTTTGACGTACAGCAACATGTGCGCTGCATCTTTTTGCATTACGAAAGTATAAATTCGAATTCCACCAAGCACCGCATGTTACTTTCCAAACAACTGTAATCGAGATTGCGACGTGTTTTTGTAAGTCAGTCATAGCTCATGTCACGTGCTCCCACCAGCCGATAACCACAGGGCACACGATGTAGTCATCACTGTTAAGTACCGCGGATAAACAAATGGGAAAAGTTAATGTTTTACATTAATATACATAGTGTTGCTACAAGAAAAGAAAAGCTTTCACGTATAACATTGGTCTCTAAGGTTAATAAGCAGCAAGAGAAGCTAAGCTTTCACATATAATGTTGATATTTTTTGCGCATGTTGCACTTTAGGATATATCACATAAATGTGCCAGTAAAATTTTTAACGGAGTCCAGTGACTTGTCCTCAAAATTTTCCACAAATAAATTAGCTACCGCCGAGAAGAGAGAACTTCCCGTAGCACTACATCAGTTTGCTCATAATAACAACATGAATGTGTTATCTTCTGGGCTCTAAACACTTCTAAATGGCTCACCATCAAACATTCTGTGATTTACGAAATTCATCGTACATTCTCGCACATAGTTCAATTTGCATAAAAGGAAATTTACTTTGAAAGCAACGCTTTTCAAACCACCATTCGCAATATTTTCCCGTAACCTGTTAGAAATAGGTTCGTTTTAGTAGTCGTCAGTGAGCGCCACATAACAGGCGCCACCACGCTTTGACAGCTGCTATAACACAGGAAGCCAGTGTGTTCGTACATGTAAAACGTTAAAAGATCTTACATTATGTCATAAAAGAAAAAAAGACATCAGAGGATACTCCAAGAGCATCGGAATTTCGTGAACCATACTAAAATGGTACATTTAAAGTGCATACTTAAGAGCACATTCATATGTCCAGATTCCCAATGAAGTAGGTCTCGACCTGATATTAAGCTTTTCGGTGTGGGTTTTGGGATGTAAATCTTCTTGGAGTACCAGTACTGTATTAACTCATTTTTGATTCTTTCTTATGGCATACGTGCTAGAAGATGAAAACGAGCTACAAGATGAAAAGGTGCACTTGAAATTCAGCGAGCAGTTGAAATTAGCCAATAGTGTGATCCAAACACACTGACTGCCTCAGCGTAAAAGATTGATAAAAACCAAATTTCTTTAGCAAACCAACAAAAATACCTTCACTGTTCTACAAGGCGATTAATGCACGGCTGTCAAAAAAGTGGAAATAAAATCTGAAGCTAATAACGTATATTAGCCTTCTTTAATTATCTTAGTGTATTTTAATTCACTTGATAGCTCCCGGCCACAGAAATCCATTTTGTTTTCATTTGACATGAGAGGAATAAATGAAGAGGAAACAGAAAAATCACTAAATGTAAAAACGGGTTACGTGGAGACTACACACTTCTCCACTATAACTCAGACCGCTCTGCGCATCAGCCTCGGATCTACATTTCCGAACCGGGGCAATACTAAGATAGTGGCGCCGCCCCGCCCAGCCCCCTCCCTCGGGCGTTTGAGATACGTCAAAAATATAAAAAATCGAATTTTCAAAAATATGTTCATTTTGTAGTGCACAGCTTTCTGAAGAGTCTGATACATAAAACACACATGTTTGAGGAAATGTGAGACATGTTATCTGGTCTTAAAAGTGTGCCAGAGTGCAGTGCCACCCCTCTTCACACAGCATTCTTCTCCCTCTTCACACAGCATTCTTCTACCGCACGTCACTGTATTTCGCTCCGTGGAATTGAAACGAGTATATTTTGTATCGGATGCCATCAAACTACACTCAAGACAGCGGAAATTAAAATCTCCTGCTCCCAGTCATCAGGTTTGACAGCCTGCCCCTTTTTTTTATAAAATCTCGCAATTAATACTGGATGGGATTATTTGTAATTGGGAGAACAAGAACTCTTCAGGAAATTTGCACTCTTTATTGCCTGTTAGCTAATAACTTTCTGTTTTGGATGAAATAAAATTAAATATAGGATACATAAAACCAGTAAAGACAAGAGACAAGCAATACAGTACACATTTCTTCAATCCTTAGCTCCTAAAATTGTTTTCTCTCTAATCCTACTACAGCTTTACACGGCGTGCTTTCCTTTCTGCGAAAGAAACAATTTCCTCATCAAAGTTCGTCGAACGTTTTGCTACACGAAAACTCAAAATGTCATTGTCTGATACTGTGTAAGCTGTTAATACAACGCTTGTATGAGCACTGTGTTTTGTTGTCGTATATGGCACACTTCCTTTGCAATTTATGTTTTATTTTCCTTTTTTTCACATTCACGTTTTATTGTTGCACTATTATTCTGCAGTAGCTGTATACAGTAATATCCTCTGTTAGAGTATCGATTCTTACCGGTCAAAATGACAAAAATTTAACTGAAAACTAAAACAACGAAAAATTCTCGGAATTCTAAAAAAAATTCCCTGGTTTTTCCTGGATCTCCCAGTTGTCCTGGGTCGTATACACCCTGTGCATTGCATCTAAAAGGTGTCTCATTTGTTAACAGTAAACATCAGCAGTAGCGGTTACACCCCAAGGAAGCAATTCGTAGTATGCCACACCATCGCTGTTCTGCCAGACATACACTATGTGATCAAAAGTATCCGGACACCTGGCTGAAAATGACAAGTTCGTGGCGCCCTCCATCGGTAATGCTGGAATTCGATACGGTGTTGGCCCACCCTTAGCCTTCACGACAGCGTCCACTCTCGCAGGCATACGTTCAGTCAGGTGCCGGAAGGTTTCTCGGGGAATGGCAGCCCATTCTTCACGGAATGCTCCACTGAGGAGAGGTATCGACATCGGTCGATGCAGCCCGGCTCGAAGTCGGCATTCCAAAACGTCCCAAACGTGTTCTACAGATTCGGGCCGGGACTCTGTATAGGCCAGTCCATTACAGGGATGTTACTGTTGTGCAACCGTTCCCCTACCGGCAGTGCATTATGAACAGGTGCTCGATCGTGTTGAAAGATGCTGTCACCATTCCACAGTGGGAAGCGAGAAAGTGCTTAAAACATCAATGTAGGCCTGTGGTGTGGTAGTCCCGTGCAAAACAACAAGGGGTGCAAGGCCCCTCCGTGAAAAACGTGACCACACCGTAACACCACCGCCTCCAAATTTTACTGTTGGCACTACACACAGTGGCTGATGAAGTTCTCCGGGTATTCGCCATACCCGTACCCTGCCAATGGATCACCACATTGTGTATTGTGATTCGTCACTCCACAAAATGTTTTTCCACTGTTCAGTTGTCCAATGTTTACACTCCTGACACAAAGCGAGGTGTTTTTTGGCATTTACCCGCACGACGTGTGGCTTACGAATAGCCACTCGACCGTGAAATCCGAGTTTTCCCATCTCCCACCTACCGTATTTACTCAAATGTAAGCCGCACTCAAATCTAAGCTGCACCTGAAAAATGAGACTCGAAATCAAGGAAAAAAAAATTTCCCGAAGTAAGCCGCACCTGAAATTTGAGACTCGAAATTCAAGGGGAGAGAAAAGTTTTAGGCCGCACCTCCAAAACAAAACAAAGTTGGTCCATTGTAATATGAGACACATTTTAGGTCGAATGAATGACGATACAGCTACTGTAGTTCGGTTCGAGTCGTAAGCTTAGCAGTTAATCTTTACCAGGTAGCCATTGCTATGCGTCAGGCGCTCCGTCCGTATTGATACGGGTACCCTTCCTTTTTCACGTGATTTGTCTGGTTTGAATTGATTGCTTATTTTTATTTGATCTGACAAGTGCAGTTCTCTTTGTTATAGGTGTTTACGTCACTTTAAGCTGAAAATGCATTATTGTACTGTGTCATGCATTGTTTGTCGCATTGTGTGTTTACGGCCTGTTGCCGCTCGCAGCATGGCTTGCTACTGTGCGCGCTACCGCCGCTTACTATATAAAAAAAAAAAAAAAAAAAAAAAAAAAAAAGAGAGAGATGAATTGTCTCATAAGCGAAACAATGGCAAGAGACTGCTATTTGTTGTTACTTACACTGCTGCTGTCTTTGATATTGATCAACAAGACTGCTATTTGTTGTTACTTACACTGCTGCTGTCTTTGATATTGATCAACAAGAACCAAATAATAGACTGCGTATGATAGAAGATGTTCTGAACGAGAGTTTAGCGAAAATTTTTCTTCATTTGAAAATCTTTGCAGACGCCTCTTTAGTACATTACATTCTGCACAGAAATTAGAGTCATCTTAGATTTAAAAATCTATTCAATTGCCGTGCTTCATATCTGGACTGTATCACTATTAGGCATAAGAATAATACGAATATAAACATGACATGATATGTATATTCTTCCACGTTTGGTGTTGTCTCATTCTAGTTTATTAGGCAGACAGGATTTAAATGAGATAGCAGCAAACACGAAAGAATACATGGCAAAATGTTTATATTCGTATTATTCTTATGGTGAAGAGAATACTGCATGTGATTCACAATTCATAAAACTTCCTATTAGCAACCATCTCTTCTCACAGGTAGGAAAAAATTCAGAACGTAGAGTTGGCCATATTGACAAACATCCCAAACAGTCTTGCCAGTCGGATTTTCGTAGTACATTGAAATACTGCTACATTCGATGATGAACAATATGGAATTTGTATTTACTTCGTTGGATAATGTATGAAAATTCAGTGGTCGAAACTCGGGGCGGAGAAAAAAGCTCGTCTTCCACCGTTTTTTTTTTTTTTTAATTTTTTTTCTGACGCAGAGGTTTATCTTTGTGCCTGCAGAGCATGCCTGTGTAGCGCTACATATATTCGACAGCAGAAGTTAGTTGTGGCGGCACCTACCAACATTTTTCAGAACTTCCACGTACTTTGCACTCGATTCTAACCCGCATGCAGTTTTTTGGATTACAAAAACCGAAAAAAAAGTGCGGCTTAGATTCGAGTAAATACGGTAACTGTCTTAGCACTTGCAGTGGATCCCGATGCAATTTGGAATTCCAGTGTGACGGTCTGGATTAAGGTCTGCCTATTACACATTACGGCCCCCGTCAACTGTCGGCGGTCTCTGTGAGTCTACAGACGAGGTCGGCCTGTACACTTTTGTGCCGTACGTGTCCCTCGACATTTCCACTTCACTATCACATCGGAAACAGTGGACCTAGGTATGTTTAGGAGTGTCGAAATCTCGTGCACAAACATATGACACAAGCGACACCCATTTCCACTTCACTATCACATTGGAAACAGTGGACCTAGGGATGTTTAGGAGTGTGGAAATCTCGTGCACAAACATATGACACAAGTGACACCCAATCACCTGATCACATTCGTGCTCTCTCACAATGTCTAATGACTACTGAGGTCACTGGTGTGGAGTACCTGGCAGTAGGTGGCAGCACAATGCACCTAATATGAAACACACACGTTTCTGGGGGTGTCCGGATACTTTTGATCACATAGTGTATAACACTACCTCATGTGGATGCCCCCAGATCTTTGCACGGGGATCTTTCCTTTCTTTTCCTCGTACTAGCATACAGACACCATTTCTCATCACCAGTTACGATACAGGGTAGGAAAGGTCAGTGTTGTACACAAGCCGACTGGTGATGTGCAAGCGGAGATGCACATATCTTCCCTATCGAATGCAAACTTCGAAAGATAGTGTAACGATCACAGTCCGTCAAATGTACCGGTTCTGAAATACACTGATGCAGATCGTTGTGGATTAACTCTGAAGTTCTTTCTGCATCTGAAGAGTCACTAATGTCAGAACGATCCTCCTCAAAACGAGAAAACCATTTTCTCACAGTGCTCTGTCTTGCAACATTATCCCCATTTATGGAGCAAACGTTTCTGGCTGCCTCTGCTGCCATCACATCTCCGTCGAACTCAACCGGAAGAATATGTCGAAGATCTTCCGATTTCTCCACTCGGCATTCCATTTTCTAGTGTCCACAGCTCGACTCGTTATCTCCAAATGACAATATGTTAACTCAAATAGCAACAGTGAACTAATGACTTCTCAAAGTCTTCCTGGTCACTATTCTTTGCATCTGTAAGATGTCCCCGCTGTTGACTAGAAACTCGTAGCAACCGGAATACCAACGTGGAAAACAAAAGCACTACGAACTTGTGCACCAACCTAATATATAGCAACACTGATGTATAATAATAATAATAGTAGTAGTCCAAGAACTGAAAGAGGGGCAGTGAACAGTGAGACACTGTGTGATTTAGTGTGAGCAGTCAGACACTAACGGACACTAAATCTGAGAGAACGATACAGTCCTTTGAGATTAGAACGGTGGTGTGACAGAGCAATGGTGTTTCACCACTGTTGTTCAACAAACTATTAGACAGATATGTCTGTCAATGGGGAAATAACTGAAGATCCAGAGAATTTATAAACCAATCTGGCTAGAAAACAAAACTGAAGGACTACATATTCACAAATAAAAGTATCTCTGGAAGATGATACCGGCAAATGGCACTCGGGAAGCAGCTCGTGAACAGAGAAATCAAAAGATGACTACAGCAATCTGGAAGACTGGAAACGTCTACAATGAATCGCGCCTATCCGGTAATGTAAAAATGACATCCCTCATACGGCAAGAGCTGACAACACTTAATGTACCCAGGAATGTTACCGAAAATGATTGTTTCGACGGTCTAGGTCTTACGGTGTGGAGAACCGCAATGCCGCATTACGTTCAAATATCTGAACACGGTAAACTCACCAGTCGACGTTACTGTGACAGTCCCGCTTCACCGTGTGTTTCGTTCCGGGGTTCCGTTCAGCTACGACTCTATTTTTATGGACAATAATATGCAACCGCATCGAACGGCACAGGTATAGGAGCTCTCAGAACGAGAGGATATTCGGCAAAGGGACTGGCCTGCCCGTTGCCCCAATGAGATACATTGGGGAGACGTGTTGCAGCATATCCACATTCAGCAACAACCGTCCAGCACTTGTCAACTGCACTGTGGAGGAACAGAACGCCCCACCACACCGACTCCTTACTAACCTTCTGGCCAGCAGGCGAGCCCGTTGCAGACCGTGCACTGCCATCTGTGGTGATCACACACCCTAGTAAGGATCGTGTCCTATGTTTTGTAATGTCCAGGAGACCATCATAAATCAGTGACTTCAGTGTAATTACTGTCTTTGAATAAAAAAGTAACATCTGGTCATCTCACTGTGTATTTCTGTCAGTTACCTTTTGCATTGTACTGTAGTGGTTCTTTCTATGTACAATCCAAGTTTGATCAAGCTATGTTATTTGGTAGTGAAACATTATGTGAAGGTTACTTTTTGTCCTTTAAAATTTGCACACCAGTGTAATAGTTACTACATTTTGAAATAAATATTGTCAGTGTTCTGTTTCCCCATCAGAAATATTTGTGTGATACAAGTTCTGTGCTGTGATTGGCTCAGTCCAGGAAACCAAAGAAGTAGTACATGATATTGCAACTTTTTGAAGTTCGTATTTCATATTTATATACAAACTTCCCCATTCCTAAAATACACTTTTTCAATGCACGGGTGCATTAAAGATCTCTAGAAAACATAATGTTCGAAGTTACAATTTCAGTGAAAGTGAATCGACCCGTCCCACCGATACCATGAATTCAGTGGAAAATTATTTACATAAGAAAGAAGCAATGTTGGAGAATCTCACTAGTGTTTTATCTCCAGCCGCAAACGCCTATGCCTGTGTTTATTGATAATCGAGTCTAGCTTCCAATTTTTTCATCCTATGGCTGGCTGTTTGTCAACTTGTGATGTAATCAAGTCCAACACCTTACCTGCACCTACAAATACTGTGGGTAACAGAAACAGCAGTAGAAAATAAAAACTCTATATACACACATCAAAAAATGTTTTGCATCACCCCTGTTCCCAGAACTCCTGAAGATAGATGTTGACTGTGGATATCATATCTGTCACAGACACAGTCCCTTTGACTGTTCAGAGATGTCACTAAACCCACCCAAAGGTGTAAACGATCATATACGAGCAGCGCCTATTAGAAAGAGGGTGTCCGACAGCCGATCAGGTCCAGTCATTCCACCAGGAAGGAGATACACGGCTCGTTTTGTCTGTAACTCAAACGGACCTAGACAGTCAATACCGCAGTTCGATCGTGTCCACATTGTTACTTTGCGCCAGGAAGGGCTCTCAACAAGGGAAGCATCTCGGCATCGCGGAGTGAACCAAAGCGATGTTTTTCGGTCACGGATGAGATACAGAAAGACAGGAACTGTCGATGACATGCCTCGCTCAGGCCACCAAAGTACTACTACTGCAGTGGAAGACCGCTACCTACGGATTAGGGCTCGGAGGAACCCTGACAGAAATGCCACCGTGTCGAATAATGCTTTTCGTGCAGCCACAGGACGTCGTGTTACAACTCAAACTTTGCGCAATAGGCTGCACGATGTGCAACTCGACTCCCGATATTCACGGTGAGGTCTGTCTTTGCAACCACGACACCGTGCAGTGCAGTACAGATGGGCCCGACAACATGCCGAATGGACCATTCGGGATCGGCGTCACGCTCTCTTCACCGACGAATGTCGCATATGCCTTCAACCGGACAATTGTCGGAGACACGTTTGGAGGCAACCCGGTCAGGCTGAACGCCTTACACCCCCTTTTCAGAGAGTGCAGCAAGGCAGAGGTTCCCTGCTATTTTGGGGTGGAATTATGTGGGGCCGTGGTACGCCGCCGGTGGTCACGGAAGACCCCGTAACGGCTGTACGGTACGGGAATGCCATCCTCTGACTGATAATGCAACGGTATCGGCAGAATTATGGCGAGGCATTCGTCTCTGTGGATGACAATTCGCGCCCCCGTTGTGCACATCTTGTGAATGACTTCCTTCAGGATAATGACATCATTTGACTATAGTGGCCAGCATGTTCTCCAGACACGAACCCTATCGAACGTGCCTAGGATAGATTGAAAAGGGCTGTTTATGGACAATGTGACCCACCAAACACTCTGAGGGATTCTATGCCAAATCGCCATTGAGGAGTGGGACAATCTGGACCAATAGTGCCTCGATGAACTTGTGGATAGTATGCCACAACGAATACATGCGTGCATCAGTGCAAGAGGACGTGCTACTGGGTATTAGAGGTAGCGGTGTGTACAGCAATCTGGACCACCGTGTCTGAAGGTCTCACTGTATGGTGGTACAATATGCAATGTGTGGTTTTCATGGGCAAGAGTGGAAATCATGTTTATGCTGATCCCTGTTCCAATTTTCTGTACAGGTTCTGGAACTCTCGGAACCGAGGTGATGCAAAACTTTTTTTGATGTGTGCAAATTAATTATCAATCTGAACAATATAACTGTGAGTTTTGCAATTATTTGGCATGAATTAAATAATTCTGATAATTGTAATTTGAAAATGAAATTATATAAAATTTATGATACAACTTGTAATAATGTTCTCTTTATCTTCTATATTTTTCCATAGCATTTATAGAAAAGCAAATAAAGTAATTTTTTTACTAATAAGATGAATTTTATTACTTTCTGTTGTTCTTATAATTATTAACCCATATCCATACATATTACGAAAGTGTATGTATGTGTGCATGTCTCACATCTTCTCCTAAACCACTGGATGGATTTCAACCAAACTTGGTACACATATTCCTTAATGTCTGTTCCGTTGTCCCACAAAATATTGAACAGCATGCCAAATGTCCTGTTTTTTCATACTAGGCATTAACCTTATCTTTTTTGCTTCATTTTGTGTTTTTATCAATTTTTATGTCAATTTAGTATCACAGACATAGTTTTTTAATATTTTCGTGAGTCTTACTTTGTCTCGAATGCAAAAGTGGAATAAAGAAGCCTATTTTGGTCACGGGATGAAGAGAGGTGCGAACAGAAGATTTTACATCCTCGTGCTCACTGCCAGTGACTTACGCGTGAGCTTCACTATTTGTATCGATTATTTACTGCTGCAGAAATGACAGACGGATATAACGAGTTTTCGTTAAAGAATGTTGTAGGATTATCAATGTTCAACTCTATTTGTAGTTACGAATTAACTGTTCACTGTTAGATGACATTAATTTGCAGGAGATGCAACCGACACGATGTCTGGATTGTTATAGACAACAATGAGAAGTAGGTAGCAGTTTCAACACTGGGTTCCCATTAATCAGGGGAAAAAAAAGTGTTCTTTCTCAAATACAATGAAAGAAGAGATCCCTTTCTTGACAGAAACCATGAGTATAGAGATAGAACATATATTGTATAGTTTAGTTTTTTCCACCGAACATGGAGGACGTGCCAATATAATGCAGCACATAAAGAAAAAGAAGCACCTGTTGGCAGTTGCTGCGAGAACTTCTAGCAGCGTAAGTTTCTTTGTAGGTACAAATAAACTGCAACCAGAGGAAGACAGACGTATCACTGTAGAATAACTGCCACGTGTGTCCCCTACCGCAAGACACACTCATTCATTCTGTTCAATGGACTGCACATCTCTTCTCATCAGAGGCCCACTTGAGAAGAAATTCACTTGTCCTAGCACAAAATGCAAGTCAATTTTAGTGAACATTTTATTGTCATATGCAATGAATGAAGTTCAGTCAAAACTTAAAGATGATAAGTATATGTCTGCAGAGGTCGATGCATAAAATCACAAAAGCTTAAAGCTAGTGCCAATTCTAGCTAGGTATTCCATTCCCACCAAAGGTGTTCAGTGCAAAGTAATCTGTCTTCAGAACACTGGAGGAGAAATGGCAAAATTATTAGCTAGTTATATTCTATATACTGGGTGATCAAAAAGTCAGTATAAATGTGAAAACTTAATAAACCACGAAATAATGTAGATAGAGAGGTAATAATTGACACACTTGCTTGGAATGACATGGGGTTTTATTAGAACCAAAAAAAAAATTGCTAGACACGTGAAAGATCTCTTGTGCGCGTCGCTTGGTGATGATCGTGTACTCAGCTGCCACTTTCGTCACGCTTGGCCTCCCAGGTCCCCAGACCTCAGTCCGTGCGATTATTGGCTTTGGGGTTACCTGAAGTCGCAAGTGTATCGTGATCGACCGACATCTCTAGGGATGCTGAAAGACAACATCCGACACCAATGCCTCACCATAACTCCGGACATGCTTTACAGTGCTGTTCACATTATTCCTCGACTACATCTATTGTTGAGGAATGATGGTGGACATATTGAGCATTTCCTGTAAAGAACATCATCTTTGTCTTACTTTGTTATGCTAATTATTGCTATTCTGATCAGATGAAGCACCATCTGTCGGACATTTTGTGAACTCTTGTATTTTTTTGGTTCTAATAAAACCCCATGTCATTCCAAGCATGTGTGTCAATTTGTACCTCTCTATCTACATTATTCTGTGATTTATTCAGTTTTCAAATTTATACTGACTTTTTGATCACCCAGCATTTTAAAACAGAAAAATATAGTTGACAAGATTGTCGCATTTTGTGCAGATAACTGTAATACCAACTTTGATGGGTACAAGAGGGCAGGAACAAACAATGTTTATTCCAAACTGAACAGTGTTCTCAAGATAAACATTGAAGGCATTGGTTGTGCAGCCCATGTGGTACACAATGGAGTTCCAACAAGTGAAGACATTCTTGCCACTGACACAGATACAACAGTGAATAACATTTTTCAATATTTTCACATTTACACTGTGTATATGGAGGAACTGAAAATCTTCTTTGATTTTGTTGATACTGAATACAAGCAATTTCTAGATAGTATTAAACCCAGATGATTGTCATTGTTGCCAGGAATTACAAGAGTTATTGATATGTATGAACCTTTGTAATATTATTTTCTCTCTCAGGATAGGTGTTCTACAGTGCTGAAATAATTTTTTGATATCACAGTCACTTCTTTGGCTTCATTTCACACAAGGCCAACTGAAAATGTATTCCGATTAAGTCCAAAAGTTGGAAAGAACCGTGACTTCAGCTACATGATCAGCTGAGAAGTTAGAGCTGCTTAAAGAAAAAGTTCAGTAACAGGAAATTTAATAAATTTCAAATTTCAGTTATTTCTTTTCAATTTTAATTAACTTGTAAAAGGGAATATTTTCACTCAGTCAACATACGAGACAATTACCAACTTATTTTATGACACTTCCGTGACTTATTTAGAGAAGCGGACTTCTCTGTTTCAACCTCTGAAATCATTTCATTGGAAAACACTAAAAAATTCTGCTTCTTGGGCTGGACTTTTAAATTGTCTGAAAATTCTTAAGACAGTAGATTCAGATGCACCATTTCGGATAGATGAAGAGGAATTGTTTAGTGGGAGACAACACGTGAACAACATTGTATCCAATACACTTGAGGAATGGGGAAAAGCTAATTCAGGAACAGGTAAGAGATGGTGTAATGTATTCAATACACTTAAAAGTACATGTACTTTATGTAAAAATGTAGACACACTTTTGAGTTTTGCTCTTGCTATACCAGGCACAAACACTGTTGCGGAAAGGGTATTTTCAACTGTGAATTCCCTTAGGATTGAAGAGGGAAATCATTCTACTACTGAAACTATAGCAGCAGCTGTAATGGTTAAGACTCATTATCAAGGCCTTAGCTGCAAGGTGGTCTAAAATCTGCTATTAACCAATTCAAAGCATTTGAAAGATATTAAGTCTTCTGATAAGTGCAAAGTTAGTAGCAGAGTTCCTCATACAGAAGCTCAATGGTGTACAGATTTTGACATATACATTAGCGTTCATTTGCTCTTAGAAAAACAATGAATTATCATATGAGGCAGGGCCGTTACAAGCAAGTTTTGAAGCGTCTTGTTAAAATATATTCTTTTTGCTTGCATATACTTTTGTTTTTATTTATTTTAGTAAAGCAATGCAGTTATATAGGGCAATATTTTCTTGTTGACTAGCTTATCATTTTGTCCCGTTTTTAATCCCAATTATTACTGCAAATGTCCTATTTTTTCAAGTGAGTAATCTGGTCACCCTACGGTAGGAACCAGCTATCCATCATGGTTCAGGAGATATGACATAATAAACACTGAGAGGCATGAAAAATGCCACATTTTGCATGACATTTAAATTTATTTCTAGTTTGCTACTCCTCTATTCACAATATATTTCACAGACAGTATCCACATACGCTACTGAATGTACATATACATATATGTTATTGTATGACATATAGTTCAAGTGGTATGATGTCAAACACTGAAATGTGTGAGAAAATGATGCATCATGTATGTTGTTTTGAATTGTTATGTCTTTGTTACTAAAATTATTTGCAACAAATGTTGCAGAGAGTATCCAAAGCAGATGGACCCAGCCAGATAGTGTGAAGAGGAGGTGTACAGAGGCGGGGGAGGGGGGGGGGGGTGAGCAGGTAATGGATAGAGAAAAGAAAGAGCAGTTGCTGGAAAGAGAGATGGGTAGATGAGGAGGATGTTGAAAGGGGGGGGGGGAGAAGGGGAAGGAGAGAGAAAGAAAGAGAGAGAGAGAGAGAGAGAGAGAGAGAGGGGGGGGGGGATGAGGAGATGGTCAGAGAAGGAAGGAGGTTTGGACGAACGGGATTGGAATACAAATCTGAGCAATGTAGGTCGCTCTGCTAGCTGTGCAAAACTGCACTATAATGGTAAGTGCATTTGGACAATGTTTATGTTGATACCATGCTTGGCATAAGAGCACTTGGAGCAGTTAGCAGTTATATGATCCCTTTCGATTTACAGACTATTATTCATAACTAAAAAATTCAAGCCAACATTCAACATCTCTGAAGAAGATAATGAAGCCATTACACAACAAGGTAAGTATTAGATTATGAAATAACAAAAGTGAACATGTCCTCTTTACAGTCTGCACTGGACTGACACAAATGTGGATACCGAAAATACAGCATTGAAATCTGAACACACGTTATACGAATGCACAGTTTCGCAGCGATACGAATTAATAAAATTTTCTCGGGCTTCCAGCCGTGTCAGGTGGTTAAAATCCCACAAGCTCTCCTCAGTCACTGTCAAGTGGTAAGACTGACTGCTGTGTCGCCGTGGCCGCGTCTTTATATAGCCGCACTGCTGGCTGTGACGTCACCGGTGCTCTCTTCCTCGCCATACAGGGTAATGTTTACATCCCGCGTCTGTCGCATCCATTTTAACCTCGCGATGGCTGGGTTCCAGGCTGCGCTGAGCTGCAAACCGCCGTCCTTGTTGATGGTGTTTTCAGAGGTTTTTATTTCAATAGCTTCTTTTATGACACTATCGCAAAATCCCTTCATCCTCATAATGACAGGTGTTTTGTCAAATGACACTTCTATCATCTGACCCCACGGTCGTGAAAAACTGAGAGAATTCTTAGAACACTTCAACAGCATTCACGGTCACATCAAGTTTACAATGGAAGATGAGACACACGTTGCCGGTGCATTGCCCTTCCTCGACGTCCTCGTTTGACGGAAAACCAATGGGCACCTCAGCCACAGTGTCTACAGGAAACCGACACACACAGATCGGTATCTGCACGCTCTCAGCCACCGCTATCTGGCACAAAAACGTGGCATTCTGAATACCCGCGTCCATCGTGCTAAAGTCATTTCAGATGCTGAAAGTCTGCCACTAGAACTGAGCCACCTCTGAAAAGTCTTCCGGGAAAACAGGTACAGTCAGGGACAGGTGTCACAGCCTATATCTGGTGTGACATGCAAGATACACAACAACAGAGAAGAGAACACCACCGAAGAAGAAAGCGAGAAACTTGTGTCTTTGCCTTTCTGTGGTACAGTGTCGGGAAAGATTAGCCGGCTCCTGAAGAGATATAACATTTCACTAGTGTTCAGGCCCCCAGCAAAAACTTGACAGCTCACGAGGCCTGTGAAGGACGATCTACAGCTTAGAATGCTTGGAGTGTACAAGATACCGTATCAGTGTGGCTGTTACTATGTCGGCCAAACAGTACGTACTGTGGACCGACGCCGGACGGAACGAGAGATGTGTTTACGCCTTTGCTATCCAGAAAAATCAGCCGTGGCAGAACACGCCTCAGAAAATGGACACCGAATTCTATTCGACGAAACATCTGTCGTTTTGATGACGAAGGGATTTTGGGATAGCGTCATAAAAGAAGCTATTGAAATAAAAACCTCCGATAACACCATCGACGAGGATGGCGATTTGCAGCTCGGCAAAGCCCGGGACCCGGCCATCGCGAGGTTAAAACGGGCGCGACGGACGCGGGCTGAAAACTTTACCGTACGTGGTGAGGAAGAGAGCACCAGTGACGTCACAGCCAGCAGTGCGGCTATATAACGACGCGGCCACGGCGACACGGCAGTCAGTCTTACCACTTGACAGTGACTGAGGAGAGCTCGGTTGAAAGCTTATGGGAGTTTAACCACCTGACACGGCTGGAAGCCCGAGAAAATTTTATTGAACACATGTTATTTGTTACATCGTAGTAAGAGGAAGGATACATGCGGGTGTGTCAACTGGAATCTGATGTACGTATGAAGAAGTTGCCCATTACTGGTTCATACTTTTTAGATGAAAAAAGAATTATAATGGATGTAAATTTTGATGAACACTTTAGTTTATTATTTACAACTGGCTGTCATTTACAGAGTCAAATGTGTTGAATAGATCGCAAAAGATAATTAACTAATGCTCTTTTGTTGATTAATGTTAAAAAAGTTGACGATTGACTATTTTACACTTTAACATCAATACCCGTGAAAAATATAGCTGCATCACTTTGCCGAACACAGCATTACGTGTTTACACTTACATTTCCAGCTGTTTTAGCTGGTGGAACAGCTTGAAAGCGTCATCAGTGTGTCCGCGACAAGCGATCAACGATAGCTCTCGCAGTTTTGGGCACCCCTTTGAGATGGCGAGAAATGCCTCATTCCCCAGGTCAGTGATACGCCACAAACCAAGTAGCTGCAGGTTTGAGAGGCCTCCACCTCTGAAACACAAAAAATAGTTCTCTGTGTGTATTAAGTACTATTTCTTAAACAAGTGGTAACAAGCTAATTCTGTGATAAGAATGAGAATTAGTGTCACACAAAAGCTCTGCGAAGGATTTTTTCCTTGTAAAGGAGAGAGTGTGAAGTGTGCAAAAAATTTTTGCACTGGGAGAGGTCTCCAGGGGAGGGATAGACATTTTGGAATCATGTAGGTTAGGGTCCCAGTATCCTTCTCTGCAGCCATTCACCCTGGTGGACTCTCATCTGCGAGTCATCGACGAAAAGAAATTTCGTAATTGTACGTGACTGTCCTAGAGCATTAAAACCAATTACAATAATCATATGTTCACTGTGGTGTAACGGTTTGCATACTGACCTGATGCGTGAAAGGTCACGGGTTCAGACCTTGTCAGGTGCTTCCAAATTTTTATTTTCAAATATTTTTAGAAATGACTGATTAAAAATAACTACATTTAATTGGTTTAAACATATTCTTTTTAAAAATTCATAGCCCTCTGCTGCATCATTTTAATCAAAATATTAACTTTTTCATTTTATTTTAGTTTTTCGGACCTTCATTTGGCATCTTTGTGCAAGTGATTTTAATTATTTTCATATATCTATCATAATATTTGAACACTTCAAAATCCCAACCTATCAGTTAAAACCCAAAGAAATGGAAGACAAAACACTCTGTCTATATTGGTTGTGTTCTGATGTAAAAGAATGTATTTTTTGATACAGACATGTACATTTTTTTGGGTCGGTAATCATAATGCAAGTAAGCAAAACATAAATTCTTGTTGCACTATGGACAAAATAAAGCAGCTGAAGATGTAACCGAAAGAAGGGCTTATATATAAAATTAAATTCGAGCAAAGTCAGGACGAGAAATAATGAATGCAATAACATGGACAAAAATATAAGATGATCAGATGGAAGAAATTAAGTTGGAACCAACTCAAAAAATAAATCAAATCACACACAAAAAGATAAAAAAAAGAGATAGAAAGAAAAACTGAGAGCAGTTGAAAAAGTAAATATGATGAGTGTATTAAGAAAAGGATAGATTACTACTCACCATGTAGCAGAGTTGTTGAATTGCAGACAGGCACAACAATAAGACTGTCCAACAAGTAATCATTCAGCCAAAATGGCTTTCATGAAAATTGGACAATATTATGAAAAGGATAGACTGCCACTAACAATATAGTGGAGCTGTTGAGTTGCCGGTAGGCAACAAGACTGACAATCAGAATTGGACAACTGACAATAACAAGAGTGTTAACCAAGCAAGCTTACACACACACACACACACACACACACACACACACACACACACACAAATCCAACTCACACACACATGATCACAGTCTCTGGCTACCAAGGCCCGACTATGAGGAGCACCAGCAGCACAATGGGAGAAAAAAACTTGGTGGTGGGGATAAAGAGGACATTAGGGTGAGGAAGAGAGGATAGTATGACAGGGATGGGGGATAGTAAAGTGCTGCTTGTGGGAGGATACAGGAACGAGGTGGAGAGAGGGTAGGGCAGCTAGGTGCAGTCAGGAGGTTAGACGGAAGGCAAAGGGATAGCGGGGGCAGCAGAAGTATAAAGACTATGAGGGCGTTGGTGGGATAGAGGGCTGTGTAGTGCTGGAGAGGTAACAGGGAAAAGGGATAGGTGGTATAGGACAATGAGTTATGAGGTTGAGTCCAGGAGGGTTTGGGAATGTGGCATATACTGCAAGGGTGTGTGTGTGTGTGTGTGTGTGTGTGTGTGTGTGTGTGTGTGTGTGTGTGTGTAATTCTGATGAAGTCCTTTCTGCTGAAAGCTTACTTGGTTAAGACTCTTGTTATTGTCAGTTGTCCAATTCTGATTGTCAGTCTTGTTGCCTACCTGCAACTCAACAGCTTCACTATATTGTGAGTGGCATTCTATCCTTTTTCATAATATTGTCATTATTTCGTCTGGAATTCCAATTATTTAATATGATGATTAAAATGACAAGACTAAGGATTAGTTACAAAAAAATACATTTAAACTAATTAATTGAACAAAAATAAAGATAAGTCACTTTGCTAAAGATTTTAAAATGAAACATCTTGGTTGGTTGGTTGGTTGGGGGAAGGAGACCAGACAGCGAGGTCATCGGTCTCATAGGATTAGGGAAGGACGGGGAAGGAAGTCGGCCGTGCCCTTTGAAAGGAACCATCCCGGCATTTGCCTGGAGCGATTTAGGGAAATCACGAAACATCTTGAAGCCACTCATGAGATTTGAACCTGTGACTCTCAAGATATAAGGCTCGTATGCTACCACTACGCCAAAATGCCCATATGATTGGCATCGATTTTTAAGCTCTAGAACAGTCACACAAAATTACAAAATTTTTTTGTCAGTTACTCGCAGACAAGGGTCCACCAGGATGAATGGCTCCAGGGTGAGACACCTGGGACGCCTACATACATTACTGTAAATTTCTTCTTGTTAGACAGTATGAATTTTTCACTCTGTAGAAGAATGTGCACCAATTTGAAAATTTCTGGCAGACAAAGTGTCTGCCTGACAGGGTTTCAAACCCAGAATTGCTGCCTTTCGTAAGAAGACGCTCCATCGACTGAACTACCTGAGCACAACTCGCAACCTGTCCTGACAGCAGGCTCAAGTACGATATACAGTTTTAATCTACAAAGAAGTTTCAATTGCTCTTAGATTTATGATTAAACAAATTCAACCTTTATTAATCTTTACTGAGTAACACCCTCACTCTGCGGTGTACAAATCACAATGCGATCTGAATAATAGTAACTATACGGTAGTATGAGAGAAAACCAGTTTCATATTCGATTAAGTTTTTGTGATTTAAGGGTCGACAACTTCTCTGGTGAGCACGTGCCACATTAACAACGCTCAATGCCGAGTCAGCATCCAGATATCTATCAGACGACAACGCAGCAGTTTTGCCTCATTGTACTGTGGTGCTATTGGGGACTGGCATATTTTCACCACGCGGCTATTTGTATACGAAGTAATGAATACCGGGCTTACGCAAGATGTGTTTAAAGAACTGCTTGTCGCATCAGTGACAGCAATACTTGCTGCTTCAGGGAGTGTTGATTCTACTTCCCTGGGTTGGTATACACAGGGTGTCCCTCCTAAGAGTCTTCAGGCTCATCGGTTCTGGTATTTTGGCAGATTTTCGCAATTTTGTTTTTGCAATGTGTAGCTGGAGTCGGCTCAAACAAATACTGCTCATAACATCTTTCATATGACACCAACTGTTGATGGAAAGCACCAATTTATTTCCTATTAAAGTGCGCATCGTTTACGATGGCGGCCGAGTTTAGGTTAGTTCTGCGCATCTGATGTCACAAAACGCAGTCGGCCAATGAACAGAGAACGACGTTACCAGAGCGCGACTGCAGTGCAGAGCACGGACGAGTGTCTTCAGTTTTAGAAATGTTCAGTCATAAATAAAGTAATTGAACAAAAGCAATGTCTTGATAGCAGACTTTCTTTTATAGAAAGTTTGGAAAAAGCATTCTTTATACCAATTGCTTCATATTCTATTAATTAATTAAACCTAACAAGCAATAAGGCTACTAATTCAGGCGATAGCAAGGATAGGTGTTTGTATCATTCTCACGAACTTTTTCGCAATAAAGAACAGCGGTAATTGTTTATTTCCTATTGTACTTCGACGAAACGTGAGTAATTCGTAGTCATACCAACAGTGTTTGTCGGAATTTTGCGTGGCATGTTAAAGTCTGTAACGGAACTGAAATGATGGTGGGCTGACAGTAATTCGGAGCCCGCGCGTCGGAAACGGGCACGCTGGTGTGAGACTGCCAGGGAGTGCACCCTGATGCCATCTATTGGCGAAACTGGGAATTAGCGCTACCTGTCAGACAATGCACTAAGCTCTCGGAGTCAAATGTATTCTTTTTCTTGGTAATTATAAATTATTACTGTATGATTTAATGTTATAAAGCACTAGTAGTAAATTATTATGACTGGTATGAACTCCAGGGTAATAAATATAAATATTCTTAAATACTAAATGATTTCGGTAAAAAGGTGGTAGGGGAACGCCCCCACTCTTGGTGATACGAGCGTAGCTAGGGGTAGCTGGACACACAAGGACTGAACAATGAGAGGGCCTGTGGAGTGTTGACGTGATCGGACGTGCGTAACTGTGCTCATGCAAAAGTGATTGTGCAACAGCGAAGAGGCGAACATCGTCGCCGTTTGTGGAGTACAACGCGACGAATGGTTGTTGAAGCCGCCTCTATGCCACTGGGGCTGATTGTAAGAGTTACTGCGCCCAGATTTTATGGCGTACGTGCAGTAGCTTATACGAGTGCTACAGCTCGTAGTTCCAGCCGCCATTAAGGGCATGAGGCGTGAAGAGCTGCGTTAGCCACCTGCGTCTCACCACCAGCACCGACACGTCTACCCAAGGCAAGACTGCTTGCAATTGTTAAGTCGAACTTTCTATACATGTAAAAGGAGAATACCAGTTTTCTTTTATGCAAGTGCAGAAGACTGAATATAGTAATGAGTAAAATTACAACGCATGTTGTTCATTGTAAAGTGTAGTAACCCCAAACATAGTATAGTGAAATCAGACTGAGGCCACCATCGCCTCTTTCATTTACAATTCTTTTGGTTGTAGAATACTTTAGCGTATAAGAATGTTGAAAAGAGCAATGGTCACACCAGAATGAGTCGCCTATTTATAATTACTTAAATTTTTCTGAGTAACCTTTCAAGTAAAGTCACTTAACTAATTCCATATCAATTGTCCAAAGAGTAATATCCAAATCATTAAATAAGTTGAAGGATAGAATTTTGTTAACCTAAGTTGCACAAATTGTCTTGGTAGTAATTACCAAGCCAACTCACAGAAATTGAGAGAGTATTTGCTTTGTAGAATCACCTAGAATGATCAGAAATAGTAATATTCAGAATTAAGTTTAAATTCAACTCAAGCCGTTTCACTTTGAAACGAGCCAAAAATTGATTTATTCTTTTGCTCCTTCAGAGCTGGCGACCGTAGTTATAAGTATTTTCAGGAGGATTCGACGGTAAGTCTGCTGCTCTCGTCGTGCTGATAGGATTATCCACTGCTGCTAGCAGTGGTGATTGGATACATAAGCTCACTACCAAGTTAAGTGGGTCAGGTAGGCAGTGTTACCGTGTGAACTGTAGGGCACTGTAGGCCGTGGATCGAACCCGTTCAATCATCACAGCTCTTTGGGAAATAGTCCGGTTAGGAGTGTACTAATCATTAGGCAAATACTGGCGAGTAACGGTCAAAAATGTAGACGCAAGTGAATTTAGCAAGGTCCACGTAGCACCTAGTTAATGTGGTGCAATGGCGAGGGTAGGAGTGGAGTAAAAGTGAGCTGAGCTTGTGGCAGCTGTGCTGTATTCAAATATTAACAACGTGAATTCACTACTACCTCTTACCATTAGGACTGAGCTATTTACGGTTAAAATACGTAGCAGTAAGCGCAAAGGCGTGACAGCTACAAGTCCGTATTGGTTTTATACATACGGAATTAGGAAGCGGGTCATTCTGTCGGTGGAGGGGGTTAAAACAACCGAGTCAGTTGAGAACATACCCCAATTACTGATGGAAAGATTCGGCGGTTCGGTCGCATGTGGCGACCATGACAGGACTTACCAAGTTTGTAGAATAATGGCTGCAATAAAAGTGTTTTATATAAACTTGTAGTTTCAAGAAAATTTTAAATTTAAAATTCTGTTGTAGACAAATATACTACAATTGGTAAGTTCAAGACGACAACCTGCAAAGCAGCAAAAGAAAGTCCAATAGTAGGAGTTAAACAAGTAATACTTGGTTTAATAAACATTTCTATTAGGCACGAAATACAGCAGCATAAGATGGAGTCGAATAGTAACAAGCAAGACGAAAACATTACAAGGTCAGACCCAGAATTAGGGACCATAGATACTGTTGTAGGGTTGGAAAATCTTATAGATGAATCCACACCCATAAGACAGGAGGAACGGGAAGTGAAACCAAAGGTAGTGAAAAGTGAACCCAATGTATCTGTGGATGCTAGTCACAAGGGAGAGGATATGGAATTAACAAGTTTGTTAAATAGGATGATGGCGCAAATTCGAGAAGGGAATGCTAGTTTGAAAGCAGAAATGGCTAGTCATATATCCCAATTGGATGAAAACCTATCTGGTAAAATAAAAGCCAATTTAGATATTTTGAATACGCAAAGCCAACGTATCACAGAGGTAAACAAATCAGTAAATAGCATTAGGACTGCAATAACAAATGTTCAGAGAAAAGTCACAGAAATAGAGAAAAGATTTGATACCGAAATTCAGAGAATAGAGAAATCAGTGGAACCTTTGGTTAGTGAAAAATTAGAACCGATAATTGAAAGTAAATTACAGGTGATAGTACCAGTTGTAAAGAAAGAGATTGTTAAAGAAACAGCAGCTGATATTGAAACACTGCGCAATACCATGTTGAGTTTTGATGCATGTGTGCAGGAGCAGGAAAATACACTGCGTAATGAGATAAAATTGTTAAGTCAGCAAGTTCAGAATCAGACGTTCCTTAACTGTAGTGGTATCCCATTGGTAATGCAAAAATCAGAAATACTGAGTAGGGAGGAAAAATACGATCCTCAAAAGAAACAAGGTGGATGGCATCCAATGGATTTTATAAAAAATTGTGAACGTGTCTTACCAACAGACATGTCAGATAAAGAAAAAATTAATTTAGTAATAGACGCTTTAGCAGGCCATGCTAAACGTTGGGGATTGAATTTGGATATCGACAATTTGAAGTTTACAGACTTCAAAGAAAAGTTCCTTGAGGAATTCTGGGGCACACAACAGAGGGATAGGTTGTGGAGAGAATTCGTTGTCGCCAGAATGCCAGAACATGGGCGTGGGCTCATGAAAGAATACTGTGAAGGATGGTTCAAGCGTTTGGAGTATCTTAAAGATCGTAGATCAGAATCGGAGATAGTGTGGGAGTTGTGGAAAAAGCTACCTGACGATTCAAAGCGTTATGTAGGAGGCACTCATCGAACATTCGATGAATTTTTAGAAAAAATCGAGAATGAAGATAGGTGGCGTGAAACTAGAGAGTTTCGAGGTTTCAGAAATCAGAATGGAATAGGAAAAGGTGGTAGGAATGAACCGCAAATTAACATGATGAGAGGAAGAGGTCGAGGAGGTAACTCTCAGCGAGGGAGAGGACACTATCACGGAAACGGGATGCATTATCAAAACCAGGAAAACTAAATACCGCGCAGGTCAAGGGCCTAACGCGCGCGGAAAGAAAGAAATGGCCCAAATATAGGGAAGATCGGAGTTGTCAGTACCATAGTAGGATAGTGCGTCGTTCGCCTAAAGAGCAGTTACATAAACGAAACTTTGCGAAGTATAATGCAGGGATACAAACAGAGGAGAGAGAGCAGGGAAGAATTATTAAGGGAAATGAAGTAGGAAAAGAATATCGGTCGGATGTGAAGGCTCACGTGAATGAAATAAGTACAATTCGAGGTCAGAGTGACGAATTGATGAAGGAAGATTCAGAGAAGGCGATGTTTGTCGGTAGGGATGGCAACTGTGCAGAGAGGCAGGGGCAAGGGAGGAGTGATGTGACTTATGGTAAAAGGTTCGTACGAATAGTCGACGAATCGCATCGAGAAGTAATTAAAGAGGAAAGGGTAGATAAGAAAAAGGGGCATAGTGCAGAGACGCATGCCGATTCAGAAATTACCTCGTATGCAGAATATGTACATCAGCTCAAAAGCCAGCCAGCACAATTAGAAAGATCTTCCACTCAAGTGATTAATTTGGACTCGAATATGACAGTGTTAAAGAGCCATACCGATTATGATGTGTACCTAGTGACAGCAAGAGTACATGACTGTGATGAAGATTCTTTTAAAGAAATTAGAGAAAGTGTATCTAACCAAGAGAAAGAGTGTTGTGATCCCTGTAGTACTGAAGCAAATGAGTTGAGTGAGAATGGAATTCCATTAGTAGGGGAAAATAATGTAAGTAAGAGTGGCGAATGCACTATCCAACAAAGGGAAAGTAGAGAAATGGATTATAATTTGCGAGAATTATTTGAATCCGAAGGAGGTCATATTTCTAAGGAGGAGGAATTATCGTCAGAATCATCAGAAAGCATCCAGGGAGAAAAAGAAGTAGAGGAAGTTTCCGATTCCGCAACCGAGAGTTCAGGCATGACAGATTCGAATGAGAACGAGATGGCATTAAAGAGCCTAGACGAAGGACTATTGGAAAAAGTGGTGAAAGAATTTAGGATGAAAAGGAGAAAGAAACCTCCAGATGGAATGGTCAGTATAAAAACCGGAAAAATAATACGGCAAGACTTGGCGGTGGGAAAGGATTTATTATGGGAAGATAAAGAAAGTATGAAAGAGGACAATAGGATGCAAACAATCCTACCCATTAATGTATGTGGGTACGATTTATATGTATTGTTGGATACGGGTGCTCAAATAAGTGCTATTTCGCACGCATTTTTTGAGATGATCAAAGAGCAACGAGGAGTAGTCATGATGCCAGTAACAGGTGTTAAAGTGATAGGGGCAACAGGGAAATGTAGTAAACCTGTTAAACATCAAGTGATGATGGAATTGAAGATAAAAAACAAGCTATTTTCGAATGCATTTTTAGTAGTTCCAGAGCTCAGTGCCGAGATCATTTTAGGCATTGACTGGTTAATAAAACAGAAAGTAATTATAGATTGTGACAAAGGGATACTAGTTTGTAAAATTTATAGTGCGGTAATAGAAATACCATTTGAATCATCTAGAGTAATGGAAGAGAACCAGCTGAGATGGGTAGAATTTAGAGATGATCATGATTCAGGAATAGGTAAAAAATTCGATTGGTTTCTGGTGAGGCAGATATTTGAAGATGGAAATAAGGAGACACTCCTTCGAAATGTAGTGGATAAAACGGAAGGACTATCTGATGCCCAAAGGGAGAATCTATGGCAAATTCTGAAAGAAAATCAGGAGGTATTTTCGGACAAACCGGGACGAGTGATAAATTATGAGTACTGCATGGAGGTAGAGGAGCATGAACCTTTCTTTAAACCACCATATAATGTACCCTTGTCTAAGAAAGAAGCAGTTCAAAAAGAAATAGATAAAATGGTTTCAAGTGGGGTCATTGAACGGAGTTCTAGCCCATATAATAACCCATTGGTGATAGTAGGTAAGAAGGATGGAAGTGTATGAATAGTGATAGATGCTCGTACTCTGAATAAAGTAGTGAAGAGGGAGTTGGATCGTCCAGAGAACATTGATAATTTATTGCAGAAGTTTAATGGTGTAAAGTACATGACTAGTTTAGACCTAACTGCAGGATACTGGCAAATCCCATTAAGTGAGGAGTCTAGGAAGTACACGGCATTTTTATTCAATGGCAAATGCTACCATTACACAGTGGTACCTTTTGGCCTAAATACTTCCGTTTCAGTGTTCATTCGGGCTTTAGACAAAATTTTAGGGAGTGAACTTAGTTCATTAATCACGGTTTATGTAGATGATCTGTTAATTGCTACAAGGACATGGGAAGAGCACATGGAGTTATGCGACAGGGTGTTCAAAGCTTTAATTAAAGGAGGAATGACCCTGAACCTGAAAAAATGCGAGTTTGTGAAGAAAGAAATAAAGTTTTTAGGTCACATAGTAACACCAGAGGGAATTGAAAAGGATCCCGATAAAGTAAAAGCAATAAGAAATTGTCCGGCTCCCAAGAATAAAAAACAACTAAAGTCGTTTATAGGACTTTGTTCCTTTTATCGTAAGTATGTGGATGATCAGGTGTTCAATAGCCCACATCTGAACAACCTACTTAAGAAGAACAGTGTCTATATATGGACTGAGGAATGTGAAACAGCATTCAACCGGCTAAAAGACAATTTGGCTAAAAACATAAAGTTATGGCACCCTGACCTGTGTGAACCATTCCACATGGCAACAGATAGTTCAGATTATGGATTGGGAGTATCCATATTTCAGGAGGTAATGATAGATGGGGGAAAAAACTCATAGGCAAATAGCATTTGCGAGTAGAACTATGTCTAAGTACGAAAGAAACTATACAGTTTCAGAGAAGGAGGCTTTAGCTATAGTATGGGGTTTTAGGAAATTTCAACTTTTCTAATGGGGACATAAGACTGTGGTCCATACAGACCACAAAGCTTTAATATTTTTGAAGGACTGCAGATTGTTACATAACAGGTTGACCAGATGGGCGCTGTTTTTACAACAATTTGATATAGAGATCAAGTATGTTAAAGGGAAAGAACATGCAGTACCGGATGCTTTGTCGAGATTACCGGAAGGATGTGAGACACTAGAAAGTGTAAAGAATAGGGAAGATGTTTTTGAGGTGAATTACTTCAAAAAAGCGGAAGGAAGAGAAAAAATTAGGGAAATATGTCGGAATATGCGAAGATATCAAAGTGATGATGATGCACTCAAGTCGGTAAAGGTCAAGTTTGACAATCCGGACGCAACTAACATAAGGGCTTCATATAAAATACATAAAGGTGTACTGTATCTTCAAAGATTAAATAATCCAGGGAAGTGGAGAGTATGTTGGCCGGAACAACACACTGAAGTGGTGATAGATTATGTTCACTTGGCATATGGCCATTGTGGTGCACGGAAGTGTACCGATAAGTTAGATGAATGCATTACCTTTAACAACATGGCACGAAGGGTAGCACAGAGGATAAGATCTTGTGATCTATGCAAAAAGGCGAAAGTAACAAATGCAACTAATCAAGGGCCAATGCAATCAATAAAACCTGATGAAGTATTAGAAATAGTAGCAGTAGATATCTTTGGACCATTACCGAAAATCATGGGGGGTTTTGTGTACATATTTGTAGCAGTTGAACTTTTCTCAAAGTATATAAAACTATATCCCTTGAGAAAAGCTACTGCCAGAGCTGTGTATGATAAAATGGTGTGTGATTATTTTGTGAAAGTAGGGAAGCCAAAGAGAATACTATCAGATAATGGTGTTCAGTTTTGCTCAAAAATGTGGAAGGATGGGATAACTGAGAAACAGGTAGAAGTGGTACATATCTCAGCTTATCACCCATCAAGCAATCCGGCAGAAAGATATATGCGTGAGATAGGTCGGTTATTTAGGACGTACTGCCATAGTAACCACAAGAAGTGGGGCATGTATGTGAGTGAATTCGAAGAAATCATGAATTCATTAACAAACGAGAGCACTGGATTTACTCCAGAAGAAATCCTGAAAAAGACAAGAAGTAAAAGTCTAGTAGAAGACCTACTAGAATTTCCAGATAGAGTTGAATTAGATTATGATAGTAAAAAGAACTTAGTAAAAGACAAGATAAGAAAACAAGCAGAAGCGAGAATTCGTCGTCACGACGAAAAAGTAAGGAATCCTAAATTCAAAATAGGTGATCTCGTTCTTGTAAAAACACATGAAAAGTCAAGTGAAATTAATAACGAGATCAGCAAATTTAAATATATATATAATGGACCATTTAAAATAGTGTCCATACCCAATGTGAATGCTTATTATTTAGAGTACCCATTAACAGGCAAACGCCTGGGAGTAAGAAACATAGTGGATCTCAAAAGGTATGAACCACGAATTCTACCAGATTGAAAATAAATATATAAAAAAGTATTAAAGTAAACCAATATGTAAATAGTTTTGTTTCTTTTGTTCTATGTGAAAGGTAAATGTTCACTAAAATATGTTGCAATATTCTAATGAAACTTCTAATTTAAGTAGAGACTAAACAGACTGGGAAAGACTGAGCTTCTAAGAAAGCCTTAATAGATGTGTAAATAAGTGTTGTGGAAGAGGTAGAAAAGTGAGGAGGTAAAGTGAAAAGGACGGGCTATCAAGTAATAGGCGCATAACGTGTGTTTTACTTGCCTAAGATAAAAGAAGTGTATTTAAAATTTTTGTAAAAAAAAAAAAAAGATGTTTAAAGTGTACTGTGTTTAGAAGTAAGAAAATTGGAAAGAATATATGTAAATCATTTATGTAATGTTTAGTGGGAAAGAGAGAAAGAATTGGTGTTTAATTGTAAATATGTAATATAAGTATTGAGGTGTATCAGTAAGAAAGGGAAAACCCTTGGTAAAAAGCTTAACGAACATTTCAGATTCATTATAGGAGAGACTTCTTATTGAATTATCACTGTAAGATACTTCAATAAGAAGTGGGGCATGTGTAACGGAACTGAAATGATGGTGGGCTGACAGTAATTCGGAGCCCGCGCGTCGGAAACGGGCGCGCTGGTGTGAGACTGCCAGGGAGTGCACCCTGATGCCATCTATTGGCGAAACTGGGAATTAGCGCTACCTGTCAGACAATGCACTAAGCTCTCGGAGTCAAATGTATTCTTTTTCTTGGTAATTATAAATTATTACTGTATGATTTAATGTTATAAAGCACTAGTAGTAAATTATTATGACTGGTATGAACTCCAGGGTAATAAATATAAATATTCTTAAATACTAAATGATTTCGGTAAAAAGGTGGTAGGGGAACGCCCCCACTCTTGGTGATACGAGCGTAGCTAGGGGTAGCTGGACACACAAGGACTGAACAATGAGAGGGCCTGTGGAGTGTTGACGTGATCGGACGTGCGTAACTGTGCTCACGCAAAAGTGATTGTGCAACAGCGAAGAGGCGAACATCGTCGCCGTTTGTGGAGTACAACGCGACGAATGGTTGTTGAAGCCGCCTCTATGCCACTGGGGCTGATTGTAAGAGTTACTGCGCCCAGATTTTATGGCGTACGTGCAGTAGCTTATACGAGTGCTACAGCTCGTAGTTCCAGCCGCCATTAAGGGCATGAGGCGTGAAGAGCTGCGTTAGCCACCTGCGTCTCACCACCAGCACCGACACGTCTACCCAAGGCAAGACTGCTTGCAATTGTTAAGTCGAACTTTCTATACATGTAAAAGGAGAATACCAGTTTTCTTTTATGCAAGTGCAGAAGACTGAATATAGTAATGAGTAAAATTACAACGCATGTTGTTCATTGTAAAGTGTAGTAACCCCAAACATAGTATAGTGAAATCAGACTGAGGCCACCATCGCCTCTTTCATTTACAATTCTTTTGGTTGTAGAATACTTTAGCGTATAAGAATGTTGAAAAGAGCAATGGTCACACCAGAATGAGTCGCCTATTTATAATTACTTAAATTTTTCTAAGTAACCTTTCAAGTAAAGTCACTTAACTAATTCCATATCAATTGTCCAAAGAGTAATATCCAAATCATTAAATAAGTTGAAGGATAGAATTTTGTTAACCTAAGTTGCACAAATTGTCTTGGTAGTAATTACCAAGCCAACTCACAGAAATTGAGAGAGTATTTGCTTTGTAGAATCACCTAGAATGATCAGAAATAGTAATATTCAGAATTAAGTTTAAATTCAACTCAAGCCGTTTCACTTTGAAACGAGCCAAAAATTGATTTATTCTTTTGCTCCTTCAGAGCTGGCGACCGTAGTTATAAGTATTTTCAGGAGGATTCGACGGTAAGTCTGCTGCTCTCGTCGTGCTGATAGGATTATCCACTGCTGCTAGCAGTGGTGATTGGATACATAAGCTCACTACCAAGTTAAGTGGGTCAGGTAGGCAGTGTTACCGTGTGAACTGTAGGGCACTGTAGGCCGTGGATCGAACCCGTTCAATCATCACAGCTCTTTGGGAAATAGTCCGGTTAGGAGTGTACTAATCATTAGGCAAATACTGGCGAGTAACGGTCAAAAATGTAGACGCAAGTGAATTTAGCAAGGTCCACGTAGCACCTAGTTAATGTGGTGCAATGGCGAGGGTAGGAGTGGAGTAAAAGTGAGCTGAGCTTGTGGCAGCTGTGCTGTATTCAAATATTAACAACGTGAATTCACTACTACCTCTTACCATTAGGACTGAGCTATTTACGGTTAAAATACGTAGCAGTAAGCGCAAAGGCGTGACAGCTACAAGTCCGTATTGGTTTTATACATACGGAATTAGGAAGCGGGTCATTCCGTCAGTGGAGGGGGTTAAAACAACCGAGTCAGTTGAGAACATACCCCAATTACTGATGGAAAGATTCGGCGGTTCGGTCGCAAGTCCTCTAGGAGCTCTCTTGAGTGACAAGCTGTGTTAGTGTAATGATTAAAGTGTTTGGCTGCTAAGTGAAAACAAAAACAATATCGAAGTGTCTTAATTCATGAATTTTATTCGTATGAATGTAATTTTTTGAAATTTCTAGTGCTTTGTCTCTTCATTATAATCATAATAAGTTTTTGGTTTTTCTAATTTTGTCCTCCAATATTTCTTTTTACAGCAATTAAAAACAATGAAAAGGCACACATACAATATTCATGTTATCTGTTTTGTTTGTATATTTTCTCTTCTGCAGTCGCTGTTTTACTATTCATATTGAGATATATTCTTTTGCGACAGTATTAAAGTATTATTTAGAGCAGACTTTTTGCTCGTACGTTGCCAAGCTACTTGATTGTTGGACGCAATTCTTTGCTTTGCTGCTTTGGCAACATCATCGTATTCAATGTTTTCGTTGACTGACCTATGTTTTGGCAAGTATTTGCTGTCCGTTGTGACAAACACGAATTGTTTGCTCACTGTGCCTCTATGACAATATATTTTAGTTTTTTCTATGTTTTATTATGTCCACAATTCAGTTTTGTGTACTTCACCAACTTTGTTTTAATCAGAACTCTTTAGAAAAAATTGAAATGACTCTGATATAAATAAAACTTTTATTACAGTCGTGAAAGACGGAATATTTCTCAATATTACATACGACACCTGTGTGGTACTTAAATTAAATGAGATATTGTAATACAGTAAATTTTATATGAAATTAAGGCAACTAAAATCGACCATACGGAAAGTATACGCTATGGACTTTTACCTCTGCAAACTCTTCAAAATTTCGTGCAACGGTTTACTACATTTTCTGCTGCACAATAACTGCGTCGAACATCAAAACAAAATTAGTCATTTATGGGGGGAAGGTATCAGTCGAGAAGATGTGTAAAAATCAAATTTTTGGGCCAAATAGCTTTTGAGAAATCGAATGATAAGTATGTCAAAGCAGTCGGAACACCGCGTGTCTGCACAGGCGAGCAGTGCAGTGATGACAAAATAGCGCACAGCGCAGAATGTGGGGAGCACGTCTCTGTAGCAGCGAAAGGGTTAATTCGGCCGTGGTGGCTTTACTTCATAAACTGTGCGCTTCCCCCTAAACGTAAGTTTGCAAACTGTACTATACTACGGTGCCGCTTCTCTCGACGCGTGCGTCGTTTGCAACTTGGCAACGCAGCAATCTCCCGCATCTGGGCGGGCACGCACGAGCCGCCAAGATAAAAGAATTGAACTGTACAAACAACACGATTTTTTAAAAGCAGAATTTTACACACCCTTCTGATAGATCAGTCCCACGCTACTGTAGTGTGATACTTGTTTTATCAGTACGTGTTAACCCGGGCAATAAAACACGATGAATAACCAGTACTCCAGCAGCAGCAGCAGCAGCTGTGCCCTGCCCTGTGCTGACTGCTACCGCTATGCGGCAGTTATGCTCGGTCGCTATTGGAGTACTGGTTATTAACCGTGTTAGTTTTTGTGTTGGCAGAAGAGCCAACACCGTGTTACGAGTGGAGGCCGAAATGCACGCATTTTAGCTCACGCAGGCTGGCGTGAAGAGGGAAGAACTGTACTGACGTGAGGTCTGGAACACGACAAGGAATGAGAAGTCAGAAAGCGGACGTAATTAGTTTGATACTTAACTTTAATCCATTAATGATGAACGTCGCTCTTGACGGTACACGAGTCACAATATCAGTATCGATAGTAACTGAATATGGTGCCTCGCTAGGTCATAGCAAATGACGTAGCTGAAGGTTATGCTAAACTGTCGTCTCTGCAAATGAGAACGTATTTTGTCAGTGAACCATCGCTAGCAAAGTCGGCTGTACAACTGGGGCGAGTGCTAGGGAGTCTCTCTAGACTAGACCTGCCGTGTGGCGGCGCTCGGTCTGCAATCACTGATAGTGGAGACACGCGGGTCCGACGTATACTAACGGACCGCGGCCGATTTAAAGGCTACCACCTAGCAAGTGTGGTGTCTGGCGGTGACACCACAGTATTCCATTGTCCACCAAACCTACACAATATACTTGTCCACCCTTACACAACCCCTGCTCCCAATCCCTTACCTCGTGGCTCACACCTCTGTAATAGACCTAGATGCAAGACCTGTCCCATACATACTCCTACCACCACCTAATCCAGTCCGGTCACTAACATCACCTATCCCATCAAAGTCAGGGCTACCTGTGAAACCAGTCATGTAATCTACAAGCTAAGCTGCAACCACTGTGCTGCATTCTATGTGGGCACGACAACCGACAAGCTGTCTGTCCGCACGAGTGGCCACCGACAAACTGTGGCCTAGAAACAAGTAGACCACCCTGTTGCTGAACACGCTGCCAAACACGATATCTTTCATTTCAATGACTGCTCCACAACCTGTGCCATATGGATCCTTCCCACAACACCAACTTTTCTGAATTGAACAGGTGGGAACTTTGCTTGCAATACATCCTACGTTCCCGTAACCCTCCTGGCCTTAACTTTCGTTAGTCACTGTCCTCACCCATCCAGCCCCCTCCCTGCTCTCATTCCAGCACTGCACAGCCATCATTCCACCACCACACCCAGCCTTTCCTTTTTTCTCTCTATTTCTCTCTATGTCTCTCCTTTTCCACTATCCCCCTCCCCCCTCCCCACCTCCCCACCTCTCCCCTGCCTGCCACCCAATCTGCAGCACTCCACTGTCTACCATCCCCACCATACTATCCATCCCCCTCCCTGCCCCAGCCGCCTCCCCCACCCAGTCACCACTCCCATCATGCACTGGTGCTGCTGCTCGCAGTGTGGTTTTAGTTGCCTGAGACTGCAGTCATGGGTATGAGTTGCGTTAGGGTGTGTGTGTGTGTGTGTGTGTGTGTGTGTGTGTGTGTGTGTGTGTGCACGTGTGTGTGTGTGCACGTGTGTGTGTGTGTGTCTATTGTTGACAAAGGCCATTGGCCGAAAGCTTTAACTGTGCCTATCTGCAACTCAGAATCTCTGCTATATGGTGAGTAGCAACTTTCCTTCTCATAATATTGTTACCGTATTTACTCGAATCTAGGCTGCACTTTTTTTCCGGTTTTTGTAATCCAAAAAACCGCCTGCGGCTTAGAATCGAGTGCAAAGCATGCGGAAGTTCTGAAAAAGTTTTTGTCGGTAGGTGCCGCCACAACTAACTTCTGCCGTCGAATATACACTCCTGGAAATTGAAATAAGAACACCGTGAATTCATTGTCCCAGGAAGGGGAAACTTTATTGACACATTCCTGGGGTCAGATACATCACATGATCACACTGACAGAACCACAGGCACATAGACACAGGCAACAGAGCATGCACAATGTCGGCACTAGTACAGTGTATATCCACCTTTCGCAGCAATGCAGGCTGCTATTCTCCCATGGAGACGATCGTAGAGATGCTGGATGTAGTCCTGTGGAACGGCTTGCCATGCCATTTCCACCTGGCGCCTCAGTTGGACCAGCGTTCGTGCTGGACGTGCAGACCGCGTGAGACGACGCTTCATCCAGTCCCAAACATGCTCAATGGGGGACAGATCCGGAGATCTTGCTGGCCAGGGTAGTTGACTTACACCTTCTAGAGCACGTTGGGTGGCACGGGATACATGCGGACGTGCATTGTCCTGTTGGAACAGCAAGTTCCCTTGCCGGTCTAGGAATGGTAGAACGATGGGTTCGATGACGGTTTGGATGTACCGTGCACTATTCAGTGTCCCCTCGACGATCACCAGTGGTGTACGGCCAGTGTAGGAGATCGCTCCCCACACCATGATGCCGGGTGTTGGCCCTGTGTGCCTCGGTCGTATGCAGTCCTGATTGTGGCGCTCACCTGCACGGCGCCAAACACGCATACGACCATCATTGGCACCAAGGCAGAAGCAGCTCTCATCGCTGAAGACGACACGTCTCCATTCGTCCCTCCATTCACGCCTGTCACGACACCACTGGAGGCGGGCTGCACGATGTTGGGGCGTGTGCGGAAGACGGCCTAACGGTGTGCGGGACCGTAGCCCAGCTTCATGGAGACGGTTGCGAATGGTCCTCGCCGATACCCCAGGAGCAACAGTGTCCCTAATTTGCTGGGAAGTGGCGGTGCGGTCCCCTAGGGCACTGCGTGGGAGCCTACGGTCTTGGCGTGCATCCGTGCGTCGCTGCGGTCCGGTCCCAGGTCGACGGGCACGTGCACCTTCCGCCGACCACTGGCGACAACATCGATGTACTGTGGAGACCTCACGCCCCACGTGTTGAGCAATTCGGCGGTACGTCCATCCGGCCTCCCGCATGCCCACTATACGCCCTGGCTCAAAGTCCGTCAACTGCACATACGGTTCACGTCCACGCTGTCGCGGCATGCTACCAGTGTTAAAGACTGCGATGGAGCTCCGTATGCCACGGCAAACTGGCTGACACTGACGGCGGCGGTGCACAAATGCTGCGCAGCTAGCGCCATTCGACGGCCAACACCGCGGTTCCTGGTGTGTCCGCTGTGCCGTGCGTGTGATCATTGCTTGTACAGCCCTCTCGCAGTGTCCGGAGCAAGTATGGTGGGTCTGACACACCGGTGTCAATGTGTTCTTTTTTCCATTTCCAGGAGTGTATGTAGTGCTCATGTTTGCTGCTATCTCATTTAAATCCCGTCTGCCTAATAAACTACGAAACTAGAGTGAGACAACAGCAAACGCGGAAGAATATACTTATCGTGTCATGTTTATATTCGTATTATTCTTATGCCTAATAGTGATACAGTCAGAAATGAAGCACGGCAACTGACTAGATTTTAAAATCTAAGATGACTCTAATTTCTGTGCAGAATTTGATGTACTAAAGAAGCGGCCACAAAGATTTTCAAACGGAGAAAAATTTTCGCCTAACTCTCGTTCAGAACATGTTGTATCATACGCAGTCTATTATTTGGTTCGTGTTGATCATTATCAAAGAAAGCAGCAGTGTAAGTAACAAAAAATAGCAGTCTCTTGTCATTGTTTCGCTAATGAGACGATTCCTCTCTCTCTCTTTTTTTTTTTTTTTTTTAATTGTACGCGGTGGTAGCGTGCACAAAGGCAAGCCATGCCGCGAGCGGCGACAGGCCGTAAACGTGCACTATCAGAATGCGACAAACAATGCATGACACAGTACAGTAATGCATTTTCAGCTTAGGGTGACGTAAACACCTATAACAAAGAAAACGGCACTTATCAGATCAAAGCAAAATAAGCAATCGATTCAAACCTGGCTACATGGTAAAGCTTACCTGCTTAGCTCACGACTCGAACCAAACTACTGTAGCTGCATCATCATTCATTTGACCTAAATTGTGTCTCATACTACAATGGACCAACTTTGTTTCGATTTGGAGGTGCAGCCTAAAACTTTTCTCTCCCCTTGAATTTCGAAACTCAAATTTCAGGTGCTGCTTAGATTCGGGAATTTTTTTTTTCCTTTATTTCGAGTCTCATTTTTCAGGTGCGGCATAGATTCGAGTGCGGCTTAGATTCGAGTAAATACGGTAAGCTTTGAAAATAATTTTGTTTGTAAGGGGAAACTAACACACTTTCTCTTGACACTGAATATTGGATGAAAGATGTGATGAGCTGTACTTGTTTGGACCGACTCCAGGTACACACTACAAAAACAGAATTGCAAATATCTGCCAAAATGCCAAAAAATATGCTAGAAGACTCTTAGAAGGGACACGGTACGTCTGAAGATTTGTCATTCTACCAGCTTTCCACAATGTGGAAAAAATGGATCCATTCGACTGGGAAGTACTTACAGCCAGAAGCACGCGTTATGGACATTTCCGAATAAAAGATGAGCCCAGAATTTAAAAGAAACGTAAAAAGTGTGAGACTACAAATCCAAAGGTCTCAAGTTCGATCCCTGGTCAACCCTTGAAGTTTTTATCTGTCACTTGTAATTTATTCATGCCTGGCAATATTTGATGTGGAAAATGCCAAGTAATCCATGTTATACTGCAGGTCCCCTACAAATGGTGGGGTATTTCAGATGGAATTCATGTTAAACTAAGCCATCCTATAGCCAGCCAGGTAAACAGTTCTAAGATGAGAACAAGGCAACAGCATACCATCTCCAACACGACTGCCTAGAAAAAAAAAAAAAAACTGTTGTGTTAAAACTGATCTTCATACTGATGACAGCTTTAATTTTACTAATATTCTTCTGCCTTCACTATTACTTAATTATTTTTACTTAAAACTGCAGCACATTTCTCCAACTTCGCATTTATTTCCAAATCTTGCATGCTGAAAAATAAATGTTGATCAAAATGCATCAGTTACTTTGGAATTCCAAAACATTAAGAGAGACAACATTATAAATGGGCTCCTATACTATTAAACATGGAGCCAGTTGTGAGTTTCTGATTGTAAAGTTCATCTTTCAGAGGACAAAAGTACTCCAAAAAGAAAATCAATTTTAGTAATTGGGATGAAAAAGAGAAACTCGACACCATTACAACCCATTGGCTGCACATTGTACGCATAAAACTATATTGTAATACACTACAATGACACAATGGATACCAACATTCAATTGCAAAATTAATAATATTGGTTGAATACCAGTCATGGCATTTTATACCAAAGCTTTCCCAAACTTATTTTATGATTTGTACTCGTTAAAGTTCTATCAAAAGAAAGAAGGTATTGATAAGTAAACCTTCATTGTTTAGGTATTTTGTGAATTCATCAATTATGCTTAGTATAGCTGTCTGTAAATGACAGCTTTTTTGAGGTTTATTTTGATGGCTGGAAGAACTGCATCAGAGATTGATTTTCTGAAACTGTCTATTTCGTATATAGGTTTAGGTCCAAGGTATTACACACATACTGCAGCCATTCATCCTCGTCGGTCCTCATTTGCGAGTAATTGACAAAAACAATTTTTTTGAAATTTGCTTTAGCTTTAAAAACAGTAACATATATCAGATTGTTGCCATAGCATAATGTTTATCATGCAGTCTACACAGGTGGAAGGTTGTGGGTTTGAATCTTGTCACATGGTGTGAATATTTTTTATTTTTTAATCTTTGATTGTTATTTCTATTAAGTTATCTTGTTCAATATTTTCCCTAGACTTTTGTCATGTCATTTTAATGAACTGTTTCAATTGCTCTCATTTCTTCCTCCTCTTATTCTTTTTTCCACTTTGAACCTTTGTACATGTGAATAGCATTATTGTTATTTATTGATTTCAATTTAACTTCTTCCCTATTATCATCTTATATTTTTGTCCACGTTATTGCATTCATTATTTTTATTCCTCATTTTGCTGGAATTTTGTTTTACTCATAATCCCTTCTTTCGCTTAAATCTTCATCTGTATTATTTTGTGCATAGTGCAATAAGAATTTTTATTTTCAATGTTTATATGATGGCATCCAAAAAATACACATCCTGTAATGAAAAATATAATTTTGACACTTCTGCACAGTCATTAGGAATAGATTATTTAATCTTTCATCAGAATTTTCAAACATTTAAATTTTATGATAAAAATAATGTAATTCACATGTACTAAGGTTCCAAGTGGAAAAAGAATAACAGGAAGAAGAAATGACAGCAACTGAAACAGTTAATATTTTGACTAAAATAGTGTGACAATGGAATAGAAATAGAAAAATTACATTCAAACCAGTTAATTGAATTAGAATAACGATCCAAGTCATTTCAATAAGTATTAAAAAATAAAAAGTCTCATGCCACCTGACGAGGGTCACATCCACAGCCTTCAGTGTGTGTAGACTGCATGACAACCATTACGTCATGGCAACAGTCTGATTAATGTTACTATTTTTAAAGCTAAGGTAAATTTCCAAAAATTTTTTTTGTCGATTACTCGCAAGTGAGGGCCCATCAGGGTGCGTGGCTGAAGGGTGTGTGTGATACGTGGGACCTCGACCTACACCTCCATATAGATAGTTTCAAAAAGTTGAGGTCACCACTGGGGAGTTGTCCTTGTGAGTACCAAAACCAGGATTTATTTGCTGATTTTCGTATCCAGGTAAGCCTACCTTTATTAAGAGGATTATTATGTAAAACAATGAAAGCCAGACACGTCAAGTGAAGATAAATCAAAAAACATTGAACTCCAAATAAAATATTTTATTTCAGTCCATTGCCACATGTGTCTTTTGAATGATCACTTGTTTTGTTCAAACTATGAGTATCTTCAGATATGCTGAAACAAATCAAAGACATGCTAAGCTCAAACAATGAAAAACCCTAGATGGAATAATGACATTATTATAAAAATGCATTATTATGAAAAGAATAGATTGTTACCATATAGTGGAGATGTTGAGGCACAAATAGACACAAGAAAAAGACAGTCAAAACAAGACTGAGGTCACACATATGTGAGAGTAGCGTTTCATTCAGTGTATTATGTACACTGTCTAATTCTGACGAAAGCCTTTTCCGCCAAAAGCTTAGCCGTTTGACAGTCTTTTTGTCGTGCCTATCTGGGACTCAGCATCTCCATTATACGGTGAGTAGCAACTAACCTTTTCATAACATTGCCATTATTCTATCCTAGATTTTCAATTGTTTAACTTTGCTTGCAGAGCAGCCTGTCAGTATTATATGCTCTGCACAGCTTCCATAACTAAGGAATTGTAAAGAAGAGTGGGCAAGCATGTCAGCAGGGCCAGCTGTCCGTTCTTCCTCAACAACCAAAACCAGAGAAATTAGTGATGTTGGACGGAGCAAAATCAACATTCTTACTCATTCCAATAGTGTTCCACTGTGTTCTGGTCATGACAGTCTATTTCAGAAATGTTATAGTCCACAAACTACTACCTTACAGACGCAGCTTAGTCACGATGCGGACAAAAGTCAGCATCGAGTGATCGTGAAGAGTCATTGCAGTGAATTGTGATGAAAAATAATGGGCCAACAGTTGAAAAAGTCACTGCAGAACCAAATGTCGCACTCACAAATGCCGTCAGCACCAAACCGGTAAAAAGGGAACTCCGTCAATCCGTAACCGGGGACTTGCAGGGTGAAGGGGAACTCCAAAATCATTGATCAGTTATACAAATGTACACAACAGGAAAATGTGATGATCAAACTGTGTATGTGGAGCAATGCAAGAATATCATTTGGTCAGATGTGTCACTTTTCACACTGTTTCCAACATCTGATTAAATTTACATTCCGAGAGTGGCATACGACTGACAGTTTGGGCAGCCGTATCGCAGCATTCCGTGGGCTTCGAGGAGTTTCCTGCAAGGTAGCATTACTGCCAACGATTATGTGACCATTTTGACCAATCAGGTATATCCCACAGTACGATATTTGCTCCCGAAGGGGACGCATCGTCCTTTGCCACCAGTCAGTAGACCTCAATATTATGAAGCCCTTGTGAGCAAGTTTGGAAAGGAGGGTGCACGATTGTCATTTGTCTCTGTGACCATTACCTGAATTTGCCACTATTTTGAAGGAAGAATGGTATAAGATTCCCTCAAAACCATACAGGACCTGTATTTATTCATTCCGAAATGACTGGAAGCTGTTCTGAATGCCAACAGTTTTCCTACACTGTATTCAGCACGGGTGAAGTAGTGTGAAATGATTTATCTGTCTCAATCACCCAAATTTGGTTTCACTCAGTGCCCAGCCGACTAAGAGCAACTGCCACAGGAAGATGTGGCAGCACCGCATACTACCGTATTTACTCGAATCTAAGCCACACCTGAAAAATGAGACTCGAAATCAAGGGAAAAAAAAAATTCCTGAATCTAAGCCGCACCTGAAATTTGAGACTTGAAATTCAAGGGGAGAGGGATGTTTTAGACCGCACCTCCAAATCGAAACAAAGTTGGTTCATTGTAACATGAGACACGATTTAGGTCGAATGGATGAAGATACAGCTACAATAGTTTAGTTCGAGTCGTAAGCTTAGCAGTTCAACTTTACCAGGTAGCCACTGCTATGCGTCAGGTGCTCCATCTGTATTTATACGGGTACCCTTCCTTTTTCACATGCTTCGTCTGGATTCAATCGATTGCTTATTTTGCTTTGATCTGGTAAGTGCCATTCTCTTTGTTATAGATATTTACATCACTCTAAGCTGAAAATGCATTATTGTACTGTGTCACGCATTGTTTGTCGCATTCTGATACTGAGTGTTAACGACCAGTTGCCGCTCGTGGCACGGCTTCTTTTGTGTGCACTACCACAGCTTACAATAAAAAATAAAAGGAATTGTCTCATTAGAGAAACAATGGCAAGTGACTGCTATTTGTTATTACTTACACTGCTGCTTTCTTTGATAATGATAGACTGTGTATGATAGAAGATGTTCTGAACGAGAGTTTAGCGAAAATTTTTCTCCGTCTGAAAATCTCTGCAGACGCCCCTTTAGTACATTACATTCTGCACAGAAATTAGAGTCATCTTAGGTTGAAAAAACTAGTCAGTTGTCGTGCTTCATTTCTGACTGCATCACTATTCAGCATAAGAATAATACGAATATAAACATGACGTGATATGTATATTCTTCCGCATTTGCTGTTGTCTCACTCTAGTTTCGTAGTTTATTAGGCAGAGAGAATTTAAATGAGACAGCAGCAAACACGAAAGAATACAAGCATAATGTTTACATTCTTTTATCTTTTCTTTTAATTTATTTACTGACGCAGAGGTTTTGGCACCAGTATTTATCTTTGTGCCTGCAAAGCATGCCTGTGTAGCGCTACATATAATTGACAGCAGAAGTCAGTTGTGGCGGCACCTACCAACATTTTTCAGAACTTCCGCTTACTTTACACTTGATTCTAAGCTGCAGGCAGTTTTTTCGATAGCAAAAATCACAAAGAAAGTGTGGCTTGGATTCAAGTAGATTCTACATCCACATCTACATCCATACTCCGCAAGCCACCTGACGGTGTGTGGCGGAGGGTACCCTGAGTACCTCTATCGGTTTTCCCTTCTATTCCAGTCTCGTATTGTTCGTGGAAAGAAGGATGGCGGTATGCTTCTGTGTGGACTCTAATCTCTCTGATTTTATCCTCATGGTCTCTTCGCAAGAAATATGTAGGAGGGAGCAATATACTGTTTGACTCCTCAGTGAAGGTATGTTCTCGAAACTTTAACAAAAGCCCGTACCGAGCTACTGAGCGTCTCTCCTGCAGAGTCTTCCACTGGAGTTTATCTATCATCTCCGTAACGCTTTCGCGATTACTAAATGATCCCGTAACGAAGCGCGCTGCTCTCCGTTGGATCTTCTCTATCTCTTCTATCAACCCTATCTGGTACAGATCCCACGCTGCTGAGCAGTATTTAAGCAGTGGGCGAACAAGCGTACTGTAATCTACTTCCTTTGTTTTCGGATTGCATTTCCTTAGGATTCTTCCAATGAATCTCAGTCTGGCATCTGCTTTACCGATGATCAACTTTATATGATCATTCCATTTTAAATCACTCCTAATGCGTACTCCCAGATAATTTATGGAATTAACTGCTTCCAGTTGCTGACCTGCTATTTTGTAGCTAAATGATAAGGTATCTATCTTTCTATGTATTCGCAGCACATTACACTTGTCTACCTTGAGATTCAATTGCCATTCCCTGCACCATGCGTCAATTCGCTGCAGATCATCCTGCATTTCAGTACAATTTTCCATTGTTACAACCTCTCGATACACCACAGCATCATCTGCAAAAAGCCTCAGTGAACTTCCGATGTCATCCACAAGGCCATTTATGTATGTTGTGAATAGCAACAGTCCTATGACACTCCCCTGCGGCACACCTGAAATCACTCTTACTTCAGAAGACTTCTCTCCATTGAGAATGACATGCTGCGTTCTGTTATCTAGGAACTCTTCAATCCAATCACACAATTGGTCTGACAGTCGATATGCTCTTACTTTGTTCATTAAACGACTGTCGGGAACTGTATCAAACGCCTTGCGGAAGTCAAGAAACACAACATCTACCTGTGAACCCGTGTCTATGGCCCTCTGAGTCTCGTGGACGAATAGTGCGAGCTGGGTTTCACATGACCGTCTTTTTCGAAACCCATGCTGATTCCTACAGAGTAGATTTCTAGTCTCCAGAAAAGTCATTATACCACGAACGTAATACGTGTTCCAACATAATACGTGTTAGAGATATAGGTCAATAGTTCTGCACATCTATTCGACGTCCCTTCTTGAAAACGGGGATGACCTGTGCCCTTTTCCAATCCTTTGGAACGCTACGCTCTTCTAGAGACCTACGGTACACCGCTGCAAGAAGGGGGGCAAGTTCCTTCACGTACTCTGTGTAAAATCGAACTGGTATCCCATCAGGTCCAGCGGCCTTTCGACTTTTGAGCAATTTTAACTGTTTCTCTATCCCTCTGTCGTCTATTTCGATATCTACCATTTTGTCATCTGTGTGACAATCTAGAGAAGGAACTACAGTGCAGTATTCCTCTGTGCAACAGCTTTGGAAAAAGACATTCAGCCCAGAATGAGATTTTCACTCTGCAGCGGAGTGTGCGCTGATATGAAACTTCCTGGCAGATTAAAACTGTGTGCCTGACCGAGACTCGAACTCGGGAAGTTTGGAACGTAGGAGACGAGATATTGGCAGAAGTAAAGCTGTGAGTACCGGGCGTGAGTCGTGCTTCGGTAGCTCAGATGGTAGAGCACTTGCCCGCGAAAGGCAAAGGTCCCGAGTTCGAGTCTCGGTCGGGCACACAGTTTTAATCTGCCAGGAAGTTTCAAGACATTTAGTATTTCGGCCTTTAGTCTGTCATCCTCTGTTTCAGTACCATTTTGGTCACAGAGTGTCTGGACATTTTGTTTTGATCCACCTACCGCTTTGACATAAGACCAAAATTTCTAAGGATTTTCTGCCAAGTCAGTACATAGAACTTTACTTTCAAATTCATTGAACGCCTCTCGCATAGCCCTCCTCACACTACATTTCGCTTCGCGGAATTTTTGTTTGTCTGCAAGGCTTTGGCTATGTTTATGTTTGCTGTGAAGTTCCCTTTGCTTCCGCAGCAGTTTTCTAACTCGGTTGTTGTACCACGGTGGCTCTTTTCCATCTCTTACGATTTTGCTCGGCACATACTCATCTAACGCATATTGTACGATGGTTTTGAACTTTGTCCACTGATCCTCAACACTATCTGTACTCGAGACAAAACTTTTGTGTTGAGCTGTCAGGTACTCTGTAATCTGCTTTTTGTCACTTTTGCTAAACAGAAAAATGTTCCTACCTTTTTTAATATTTCTATTTACGGCTGAAATCATCGATGCAGTAACCGCTTTATGATCGGCGATTCCCTGTTCTGCGTTAACTTTTTCAAATAGTTCGGGTACGTTTGTCACCAGAAGGTCTAATATGTTATCGCCACGAGTAAATATGGTAATTCTCGCACTCTGTATACTCACAGAGTGCCTACAAATTTAATAATGTATTGTTGTTACCGTAATGTACACTGGGGGGACGAAAGTCACGGGGTAGCGATACGCACATATACAAATGGTGGTTGTATTGTGTACACAAAGTATGAAAGGGCAGTGCATTGGCAGAGCCATCATTTGTACTCGTGTGAAGAGGTTTCCGATAAGGTTAGGTCGACTTGACAGGAATTAACAAACAGACACAGAATGTGGAATGGTAGCTGGAACTAGATGTACGGGGCAGTCTATTTCGGAAATTGTTAGATAATTCAATATTTTGAGATACACGGTGTCAAAAGTGAGCCAAGAATACCACATTTCATTAATCACCTCTGTCTACAGACAGCACAGTGGTCGACGGCCTTCACACGACGACCGAGCGCAGCAGCTTTCGCATCGAGTTTTCAATGCGACGAGACAAGCGATACTGCGAAAATAACAGCAGAAATCAATGTCGCACGTGCGGTGAACATACCTGTTCACACATTGTGGCGAAATCTGGTGTTATCGGGCTACCGTAGCAGACGACCGACGCGAGTGGCTTCGCTAACAGCCCGAAACCGTCTGCAGCGCCTCTCCCGGGCTCGCGGTCGTGTCGTTTGGACCCTAGACGACGAGAAAACTGTGGCCCGGTCAGATGACTGCTAATTTCAGTGGGCAAGAGTCACGATGCTAGTGTTCGAGTGTGGTACAGATCCCACAGAACCGTGAAACTAATTTGTCAAGAATTTACTGTGCAGGCTGGTAGTGGCTCCAAATTGGTGTGGGCCACGTTTACAGGGAACGGATAGGGTCCTCCGGTCCAAGTGAGCCGATCATTGACTGGAAATGTTTACGTTCGGCCACTCTGAGACCGTCTGCAGGCATTCGCGGACTTCACGTTCCCAAACAGCTGTGTCACATCCCCGGGCCACAACTGTTCGCAATTGGTTTGAAGAACATCCTGGACAATTCGAGAAATGGATCTGGCCACTCAGATTGACCGACACAAATCCCACCGAACACGTTCGGGACACAATCGAGGCACCGGAAACACTTTTGCAATTACGAACGGATAGCGACACCGCGGCTCGATATTTCCGCAGGGGACTTTCGACGACTTGTCGTCTGTGCCACAGCGGGTTGTGACACTACGCCGGACAGAAAGAGATCTGACACGATATCGGAAGGTACCGTACAACTCTAGTCACCTCAGTGTATGCGCACAATGAGCAGAACGCCATTACTCGCTATACTTGCTGCTGTTGCAGTTTTAATGGCCGGTCCTAGATGTACGTGAGAACACACGACATTTTACACAGTTGACAAAAACAGTCTCACAGAATTCACTCTTATTTCCAATAGGATGGAAAGAGGACTTACATAAATGGCACAGGAATTACGTGCGGTATCTGTTTGTGTATCATATCGAAGATAAGTTCTCGCAAGTTGTGAAGCCGTCCCAGTGCCCTGAATGCTTCCAAATCTTCTCCGTCTACAACGTCGTACGTATTCAGCTGCAGGTATTCCAGGGTGTCAGCACACTTCACCAGCAGAGGGACTATGTTCCTGTTTAACAGAGCAACACAACTTACTCTCAACTGCCAGAATTATTATGTGACTGAAAATTTACAAACAGTATACTGAGTTCTGTAAGAGAAATAGAATAATACAAGCAGTTAATATAGACATGAACAACTGTGAATGAATGTTCCAAATTTCTGAGTGTATACAATGAACTCTAAAAGAAAAAAATCACATTGCTGAGCTGTTCAAACAACTATCAGGTAAACCTACACAAAGGATGCACATCAATTTTAATTAGCTTTGAATATATTATAGCAGAGAACAAATTAACAGATACTTTTTTATTTGTGCCCGTGCACCCATTATGGGGACGAAACACCACCTCGAGAAAAATTCAGTTTGATTCTGAAACAATGCCACTGAAATGGCAACAGATATAAAAATAATTAAATAAATGTTCTAAGGTTTTTAATGTACATTACAACAGCACACCTAGATTTGTACAATTTTTTTTATTCCCTCTCCCCACTGTTTAGCTTTTCGAGTTGACATCTGACTAATAGCAAAATGCATAGCATCATTAATAGCAAATTCAGTCATATGTGACGAAGTAGTATTCCTCGATGTGTGTCTGCTTTAATGAAAGTTGTCACGGTGGGTTGTTTAACGAGTCTTTCCCAGATAAGTGCACTATATTTGTGTTTTCTTTTTTATATTTGGTGTATTTTTTTTTTTTTTTGTTTTCGTGTCGTACACTTTTCAGATTTAATAATGTTACATTTGAAATTGTGTATACAGTATTGCTGTATTACTGTAAATCTGTACAATAATGAGGAGATGCAGAATTGTTATGAATGATCTGATGTTTCACCCCCCTTAACAGTTGTATGGGCACCTATTAAAAAACGTGTGGCTATTATTCTGAGCTCTACCAGAACACATTCAAAGCCAATCAAAATTGAAATGTATCTCTTTTTGCTTTTCATAATTGCTAGCTTGAGAATACGAAAAAAAAGTAACATATTAATGTGATGTGCTTACATGACATACACTTTTTCTTCCACAGATCCGTAGTGTGGGCATCATCACATATGCAGAAAATGTCATAATGCAAGAATAAATAATACATATTCAGTAAAATTATCAAAAAGGTAATTGCAAGCAACTACTTAACGTTCTGACTGCAGATAATACATAGTCTGACAGAAGCAGTGCAGCATCTGGAAGGGAAGATGAAACGAAACTTCACAGCTCGAGAGGGTGTTTGAAGTTATTTCGGCGATTACAAAATCGAGTCAAACTCGACAGTGTGAACCCCCTTATTAGTAAGAAATGCACCGCCTCCGGCACAGATGCGAGCACTGCTTCATTTGGGACGGGTGTCATAAAGCAGTCGTATCCACTCTCGAGGCAAACTGGGCGACAACTGCCGTAACTGGCCCTCGATATCACGTATGCTGCAACTGGGACACAATTGACGTCCGAGACAGGAATGAAATCTTCACTGGGCAAAAACACGCTTTAAGAATATGTTGTGCTCACCCACAATCGTCTTGTAGACATCTGTTCAAGGACTCGGTCCTTCTGACTACTGATTCACAGTATATTTATTCCCTCGTGATGTTTGTTGTAAATAAATAATCCACTACAGATCAAAACGAAGAATGATGTATATAATTACAATACCAGAAGGAAAAATTACATTCGTCACTCCACATTAAGGTTGTCTTTAGCACAAAAAGGAGTGCACAATGCTAAAACAACAATTTTTGATCACATACCTAGTGATATAAAATGTCTGACAGACAGCAAAGTAAAATTTGAAAACAAACTGAGAAAGTTTCTCTTTGACAGCTTCTATTCTGTAGAAGAATTTCTGTTATTGTAAAGTGTAGAGCTTACTAACTCCCAACAGGAGCAAGATAGTGAACTCATGTTGATATCTCTGAGACATCTGGGTTATCGGGTGCCATCACAGCGTACACAAAAAAATATCAGTGGCACATTATTTACACAAATTACACGACCTGTGTTTAGGCATCTAATGCCACATACCTCGACAAACCTGCCAACAAACTGCCAGACCCCCGATACACAGAATCGGTGATGTATTTCACTCCGAAGAGGGACAAACGAGCTATTAAGCAGGTAAACTAGGTGTTTTGATTCATTAGTGTACAGTATGTACAAGAACCGAGGTGAAACAATAAGAGTGGAAGACCAAGAACAAAGAGCACAGATTAAAAAGGGTGTAAGTCAGGGACGTAGTGTCTCACCCCCGCTGTTCAGTCTACGTGCTGAAGATGCCGTGACAGGAATAAAAGAAAGGTTCAAGAGTGGGATTAAAATTCAAGGTGAAAGGCCATCAATTTAAGATTTGCTGATGACATTGATACATTCAGTGAAAGTGAAGAAGAATTATAGCAGGGTGGCTACTCAGACTTGGACAAAATGTTTAAAAATCCCTGGGAATTCCAGGTGTGAGGAGAAAAATGGTGTCCAGAACCTCCTGATAAATTAATGAAATTAATGGTGAGTGGAGGGAGTGTAGGAAAGCGGTGGGGGAGGGGCGGTGGGGGGGGAGGGGGGGGGGGCAGCATACCTCAATAATGACCGTTCTTTCCTCTCAGCTGAGCTACATACCAGCCATAAGCAGTAGTTTCACCACAATTTTTAAATATAAGTAATTTCATGTGATTAACACACTTTGAACTATTAAATATTTTAAAATTTGTGATTTGCCCCAAGATTTTATGACATTTGCTGAAATTTCCTCGATTTGTCAAGGTAAAACGTAGTGCTCTGAGAATTCAAGGTTTTCCAGAAGAATCGCCACCCTGTACAAGATCTGTCGAATGAAATGAACAATATAATGAGTATTCAGTACGGATTAAGAGTAAACTGAAGAAAGACGAAAGTAATGAGAAACAGCAGAAATGGGAATTTTAGCAAGAAAGTTAACCTAATAATTGGTAATCGTGAAGTAGATGAAGTTAAGAAATTATGCTACCTAGGCAGCAAAATAATACGTGACAGATGGAGCAATGAGGACAGAAAAGAAGACTCGCACTGGCAAAAAGGGCATTTCTGGCCAGCAGAAGTCTACTTGTATCAAACATAGGTCTTAATTTGAAAAAGAAATTTCCAAGAATGTATGTTTGCAGCACAGCATTGTATGGCAGTAAGAGACAGACTGGGAAAATCAGAACAGAAGCATTTGGGATGTGGAGCCACAGAAGAATGCTGAAAACGAGGTGGACTGACACGGTAAGTAATGAGGCTGGGTTCTCTGTAGTCAGCAAGGAAAGGAATATGTGGGAAACACTGGAAGGGACAGGGTGACAGGACATCTGTTAAGACATCAGAGGTTAACTTGCACGGTACTAGAGGGTGCTGCAAAGTGTAACAACTGTTGAAGGGGACAGAGCAAATAAGTGGGGACATTTGATGCAAATGCTACTCTCAGATGCAAACACTGGTGCATTAAAGGAGTTGGTGGCAGTACGCATCAAACCGGTCAGAACACTGATGGGAAAAAAAGAAGGCCCGAATGAGGAACTTTACCTTTTACCTCACGCACCGAGTTCCTTCCTTTATGCTCGGTCATCACCTTGCAGAGTATTCCTCCTCCTGTTGTATGCACACTTCCCACTTACTTACTTGACTTCAACATTCTCCTTACACATTCTGTCTCCTTCTAGATCAGCACTGTTAATCCTTTCTCCTTCTCATCAAAATAAATGCAATGACAGAAACAGCAAATAATCACAAAAGCCAGAATGAGATTTTCACTCTGCAGTGGAGTGTGCGCTTATATGAAACTTCCTGGCAGATTAAAACTGTGTGCCCGACCGAGACTCGAACTCGGGACCTCTGCCTTTCGCGGGCAAGTGCTCTACCGTCTGAGCTACCGAAGCACGACTCACGCCCGGTCTCACAGTTTTACTTCTGCCAGTATCTCGTCTCCTACCTTCCAAACTTTACAGAAGCTCTCCTGCGAAACTTGCAGAACTAGCACTCCTGAAAGAAAGGATACTGCGGAGACATGGCTTAGCCACAGCCTGGGGGATGTTTCCAGAATGATATTTTCACTCTGCAGCGGAGTGTGCGCTTATATGAAACTTCCTGGCAGATTAAAACTGTGTGCCCGACCGAGACTCGAACTTGGGACCTCTGCCTTTCGCGGGCAAGTGCTCTACTGTCTGAGCTACCGAAGCACGACTCACGCCCGGTCTCACAGCTTTACTTCTGCCAGTATCTCGTCTCCTACCTTCCAAACTTTACAGAAGCTCTCCTGCGAAACTTGCAGAACTAGCACTCCTGAAAGAAAGGATACTGCGAGTTCGAGTCTCGGTCGGGCACACAGTTTCAATCACAAAAGCATTTTCCACAATCACTTCTACTGCTCGCACTGGGAAATAATGACAGTCCCTACTTTGAATGGTAAGTTGACTGTACATAGTTGCACGACAGAGATACGAGGGTTTAGGTTGTCTCTTATTTTGCCCCAAAACAATTATTTATGAAAACTTTTATGCTTGCCACTTAAATGTTTTCTGCTTCATTAGATTTACTCCAAAAAAACATTTCATCTCAATAGGATGACATTAATCTGTGCCGACTGGAGCGATGAATTTTAATACTAGGAATCTGGCTTTCTAATTTTAGTCAGTATAAAAGTTATTTATGACTGCATAAAAAAAAGAAATATCTCTTTGCTTTTTAGGATGCATTTAGTATTCTTGAAAATATATTCTTTTCGGTGCTTCTTTCTTGCAATCCGAATACAGTCTACGGTGCTCTTGAACAAAAAGCATTACTAAGTTCTTTTGCTCCTCACCTATGGTCAATATGCTGTAAAAATCTTGCATTAATTTAACACACCTTTCAGCTTAGTCATTAACGGCTTTTAACTTCATCACTATCCTTTTAGTGTCTAAATATGAAGAGGTGTTCTTCCGTGTTGATGAGTGTTCTTCAATAAAACTAGTGTCCATAATCAGGAGATTGGTTCTCTGCTCTTCCCTGACACGAAGTTGGCTGATTATTTTCTCTGGAGCAAAGATGAGATTGAATTATGAAACGTAAATTAACGAATTAAAAAAAATTAATAAATCGTACTCGAAATAATTTTTAATGTTACTTTATAATGACCCATACAGTTCTCCTAAAAAACAAATTTTCCCATTTCTAGAGACTCTCTTTCCAGATTGGCTTCCATTTTGATTTTGGTTTGACCATCTACTTAATTGTCAAAGAGCAATACAAGAGACACCTTTTCTGATAAATACCACAAATTATGACTAAATTTACTTATAGCTGCTTTTGAAATCGAGGAATCTAACCTTTTATACGATTTCAAATCTTTTAAGGAGAAGTGACCCAGATGAGCAGCATGTGACAGGATTGGTAACAAATAAGCAACTGACTGCTTTGCACTCACACATACTGATGAGTTACGGTGATGTCAACACGAGATCTGCGAACAACGTGAAAGATCGTGTTCCTCACATTTTGTACAGGCATGTTTTAGAGTCATTCAAACCATACTGGAGGGTAAGCACTCACAAACATTGAAATCTGAAAATAAGGGACACCCTAATGATAGGCGGTCTAAAAAGTTCTCGGTCTGACGGTGAAGACGACAATTTATGCTTTCAAAGAAGTTTTATTTTTTCCAGCATAATATCCTCCAATATCAATACACTTCATCCAGTGGTGTTCCAGTGCCATTATCCTCTCCCTGTAGTGTTCCTGCAAAAATGTTCAAAGTACCCACCTACAGCTACAAATGCTGACCGGTGAGGAATTTGTTCAGCTTTGAGAATAAATGTAAGTCCGAGGGAGCCAATTCTGGGGAATAGGGTGGATGTTCCAGCACTTTGTGGTGCAAATCCCTCAATTTCCCCATTGCCGAGACACTTTTGAGGACAGGTTCCATTAGAAGTTGAGAGCAGAATTCGTCAGTTACGGTTTTATCTTTTTAAAGATTGTCAAACAACAAAATTCCTTTTGCATCCCAAAACACCAATGCCATGATCTTCCCCACTCCTGGCACCATCCTTGCCTTCTATGGAGCCAAAGGACCAGCTTCTATCCAATACACAAACTGCTGTTCAGATTCTGCTGTGTAGTGGTGAATCCAGGTTTCATCCACTGTCACTTACTAACACAAAAAGTCACTTCTGTTTTTCTTAAAATGCACCACGTACTTTTTGAAAAGTGTACGCAAATGCGTTTACGATCTGCAGTGAGCGAATGTGGCACGTGTCAAGTGCAAAGCTCTCTCGTGTTCAATTCCTGGTGCATAATTTGACCAACAGATCCCTTTGATATCACTAGAGCATTAGCAGTTTCAAGCAGCTTCATCTTCCAAAATCATTACCGTGCACTTTGTTGCACTTTTTCAATCTTTGATGATTTCACAGCCACATTAACCCCTTAATATAAAACCTGTAGTTATCTTGTTTTTATTATTACAACAGAAACTTAAAATTCCAAGAATACTCTGACAACTTAAAAACAGATCTTTGAAAACACAAAACCACCGCTTATATCCATTTCGGCACTGATAGTTCAGTTTACAACCACTACAGCGCATCCGGTACTAAATTTGTAGCCCGATTGTCGTGTTTAGTTTGAGTCGGTTTCCACTAGATATCGTCTTTACTGTACGCAGCTTTGGACGATCTACAACAAAACGTGTGTTTTCAGACTCTCTCCTGTATTGTTATCCGGGCAATGTTTTCAAAAAAGTATGGCTATAATGATCTTGAGTTTGACATTGAATTTAGCAACTGAGAAAGGGAAAAAGGATGTGATGTTATTTCACTAGAGACAAAGTGAGGATATTTTGTCAGTTGAGTGACGGGTGCTCACCAGTGGTACAGATGAATACACCCACTGTACTCCAGCCAGCTCCTCCAAGATTTATGTTCTCAGGAAACCACTGTGAAGTACACGGTTAGACTCCACAACTACAAAGAAACTAAAAAATGACTTCATCGTAAAAGTCCAGTGCGAGAGCATCTTTAGGATTCATTATTGGTGATCTTCAAAATTTGGTAACCCATTATTTTGAGCTTTAAAAGTTACGTTTATAAACCTATTTGTAATGTCATTCATCATAGGATGTTTTTCATTAATAAAAAAAATATTCTCTTTTGGAATGCAACTTGGAAAAAAAAAGTTTGTTAAGGGGTTAAACTCAGCCATCCATTTCTTCATGGTGGACTCTGAAGCTGAAGACCCGCTTTACACATTTAAATATTGCTAACGAATTTTGGTCAGTGTTAAACCTTCTGTTATGAAGAATTTCATACACATCTACATCCATACTCTACAATCCACCCGTGAAGTGCGTGGCAGAGGGTACGTCCCACTGTACGAGCTATTAGGGTTTCTTTCTTGCGTGAAATGCCCTTGTGCATGCAATAATTATTCTGATCTTGTCTGCGTGATCCCCATGCAAGAGAAATGTAGCAGGTTGTAGTGTATTCATAGAATAATCATTTAAGGCCTGCTCTTGAAACTTCATTAGTAGACTCTTATTGGGATAGTTTAAGTCTATCTTCAGGAGTCTGCCAGTTCATTTTCTTCAGCACAATGTAACACTCTCCTATGGGCCAAACAAACCTGTGACCATTTGAGCTGCCTTTCTGTGTGCATGTTTATTATCTCATGTTAGTCCTATTTCATATGAGTCCCACAAATGTGAGCAATATTGTAGAATGTGTCGTGTAAGTGAGTTGTAAGCAATCTCATTTGTAGACTGATTGCACTTCCCCAATATTCTACCAATAAACCTGCTTTAGCCAATACTGAACCTATGTGATCATTCCATCTTGTATCCCTATAAAGTGCTACATCCAGTTATTTGTAGGAGTTGGCCGATTCCAACACTGCCTCACTGACATCGTAGTCACATTTTTTTCCATTTTGTGAAGTGCATAATTTTACATTTTTGAACATTTAAAGCAAGTTGCCAACCAAAACTTCCTGGCGGATTAAATCTGTGTGCCAGACCAAGACTTTAACTTGGGACCTTTGCCTTTTGTGGGCAAGTGCTCTACCATCTGAGCTACCCAAGCACGACTCACGACCCGTCCTCACAGCTTGACTTCTGTCAGTACCTCGCATCCTACCTTCCAAACTTCACAGAAGCTCTCCTGCAAAATTGGCAGAACCGAGTCTGCAGAGTGAAAAATTCATTCAAGTTGCCAATCTCTGCACAATTTTGAAATCTTAAGACCTGATTGAATATTCATGCAGCTTCTTTGAGATAAATCTTTGTTATAGATCAGTGCATCATCTGCAAAAAGTCTGATCTTACTATTAATATTGTTCGCATGGTCATTAATATAGTATGTGAATATAAGGTGTAACAACAACAATGCTGTACTATTGTACATATAATAATTTTCCATCTGATTTTTCCATAAATTAGTGTAATCAATGTTCTGATTTCATTTCCTTTTGGTTTTATGTTATTGTGTTAAGAAAACTGTAAACAAATTTCAATGTGAATTTTAATGTTTATGTCAAATTTCAAGCAATATTGTAATAGAATTGAAGTGTAACAAATGTTGAGACTGTTGTAAGATGTTAAAATTGTAATTGTGCATCTGGTCCATACGTAGGCAATGTATTAGAATATGTAGAATGCAAAACCTCGGGTGAATACCCTGTCTGTATGGGAGCGGTAAAAGGTGGATGGCACGAGTGCGGGAAAATACACACGGGCGCTGCACGGCATAACGGGCTCAGCAGAGTAGTCGGAGTTGGGCATTGGTCTGAGCAACACGTTCTGGATCGAGGAGGCTCTCCAGGAAGACGCAGTTTCATTGAGCCTCGGATATGCCGTTCCAACGCCCTTACAGCATGGCAAAATTCCATAGGCACTAAATGGAAAAGTATTGCGACGCTAAGAAGAAGTAAAGTGCCGATACGTCAAGAGCCATTGCTGTGGTTGTATGTGTGCTCTGTGCCTCGCCATCTCGCCGCCCGCCAACCGCCGCAGCATTACAAGTGGCTCCCGGTGACAGGACATCCAGTTGTTGTCGGTCACAAATTAATGCGAATACCGAACAGTGGATGTTCAGTGGCACGTATTGCAATAATATTTAGTAAAATAAATAGCAGTGAACGTCAGGTATGGTAGTGGGGTGTAATTTGCGTTCAGTATGGACAGGAACGTAGACACAGTAGATGGGACGAGCGTAATGGAAAGTGCGGCTGGCAATGACAGGAGTTTACGCGGCCAGATAACAGATGGCGTTAGCGGAAGACAGTTGGCGTACATACAATATCACGAACGTGTTAACGAACAGATTGAAATGTCGAGATTGCCTAGAACACAGCAAGGAATAAAACAGGAAGTAGAAAATGACTTTGTAGATGATAGTGCGTATGTGAACGAATCCACTGAGATGTTTGATTCACCACAGATAAAGAAAGAACCGAAAGAAAATTTTGAGGTAGGATCGGAACATTCCGATTTCGTAGAACAAAACAGCGTGAAAATTTTAAGTATGAACGATTTATTTGAACAATTAACCAAACAAATTGCAGGACAGAGTGAGCACCTCAAAACACAGAATGATCAGTTTAAAAGACACGTTGACGAGCAGCTTAAAACACAGAATGATCAGCTTAAAACACAGTTGAAAAAGGCAGTATCAGATACTGAAAGAAATTTAGGCGAAAAAGTTATCACACAAGTTGGTCAGCTTAAAGCACAGGTCGAAGAACAAGGAATTAAAATTAGTAAACAAATAGAACAGGTAGAACAAAAAGTGGGTAATTTAAGCTCTGTGGTAAATACTATGAAGTTTGAAATTGACACAATTAATAAAAATATGGATACTATGCAGGGGGAAATTGACAACATTAATAGTAGATTTGATGTTGAAATTCTCAACATCCAAGAGAAAGTAGGGCCTCTAGTTGAAACAAAAATAGACGAAAAAGTTTTCGGTCTTAAAACTGAGATCGTAAACGAATGCCAACATGGAATATCACAGTTCGAAAAGGCAGTTTCAGACGCTGAAAGAGATTTAGGCGAAAAAGTTACCGGATGTGTACAAAAGTGTGAACAAAATACATCGAAAATTCAAGGCAAAATTTTCGATCTTGAGAGTAAAATTAAAGATAGGCCTGGTGTTGTCTATAATGGCACACCACTTACGAAGCTATTGGAAGGTGAGGAACGCTTCGATCCCGCCAAGAAACATAACGGATGGCGTCCGTTAGATTTCATCAAAAATTGCGAGAGGATGTTTCCTGAAAACTTGCCTGGTCAGGAGAAAATAAACGTAGTAATTAGCGCCTTAGCAGGTGACACTAAGCGCTGGGGAATTAACTTGAATACCGAACAAATGACGTTCGAAGAATTTAAACAAAAGTTTACGGAAGAATATTGGTCCAAACAAAAATAGGATCATTTGTGGCGCGAGTTTATCATGGCCAAGCTTCATGATAACAGGGGCAGGAATTCTTTGAAAGATTTCTGCGAATATTGGTACTGAAAGTTGACACATTTAAGAGGGAGAAGATCCGATTCTGAAATCATATGGGAGCTATATAAAAAGCTTCCAGAAGATTCGAAGAGATACGTGGGAAGCAATCATCGCAGCTTCCAAGCGTTTCTCGAAAGGGTCGAAGACGAAGACCACTGGCGCGAAAGTCGTGCCAATTATCAGAATTTTGGTAACAGAAATAATCGCAATAATGACGAGAGAAATGACGGCGATGGGTTTCGCGTCAACGTGATACAGAGGGGTAGAGGCAGAGGAAGAGGAGGTTATCTAGGTCGCGGTAGAGGTTACACCGCGCAAAATAATAACGATGCGGGAAACTGATTTCCGCGAACGTTGCGGGCCAAACGGAAGCGGACAGTACATACCCGCCCCGGTTTAAGAAATGTTACAGGACTGACAGTAAAGTTATGAGACAGGTTAGAGACAGGCATGGAACGACGCAACGTGTTGTTGCGGAACAAGCGTCAGGTGCGAGCGCTGGTGAGTCATCTTCGCCGCACAGAGCAATACATGTTAACAGGCGAGTGGAGCATCAGAGGGCAACGGCCCAGCCTAACAGAACAGCTGTTCAGAGAGAAGCCGCTAGCAAGGCGGCAGCATTACGTGCGAACATTGCCGTAAGAGCTGGTGAATACATTACGAGTGGTAATTCCGTGGCGAAGGAAATAGTAGATGTAACAGTGGATACACAGAGAGGTGCGGTTAGCAGTGTTAGCAATGAAGTAAATGGCGAGAATGAATTAGCAGAAGTAACTGATTGGCGTGTGCAGATCGACGATCTGTACAAGGGCCTTAAGCACTGTGAGTGGGAGGATTTTAAAAAGGAGTATGAGGCAAGGAAGTTAATTAGTGAAAAAGGAAATAATAAGGACGTCGATAAGGTGACGTGGCCCGAATTTAAAGAGGAGAGAGTAAATAGCACCGTGCAAAGTACACGTGCCGCCGATAGGACAATGGTTGAAGATAGGAAGGAATTGGAGGATGAAATCCTAACCATCGACGAGAAAGTACCTTCTGTTAACGATCCGCCAACAGTACAAGCTGCTACCGAAAGGCACCGTGGGGAAGGGGCAGGTAATTACCTAAAAGTAATTGAAGTCCACGAGGATTACACTAAATATGAAGTAACAGTGGATGTGAGTAAAGCTGATAGTGAGGCCATTTTGTCAAAAGAGGATACTGAGTTAAAATCAAAGCCTGACGAAAATGCAGAGGGAGAAATTAGTGCCTGTATCAGAAAAGCTTTTATGTTAGAAACTGAAAGCGATCCAGAATGGTCGGATTCGGACGATAGTTCAGATGACGAGTATTTCAGTACTAGTGAAAATAATGGGAATACAGCTAATTGCGATATTGTACCTACTGACAAAGTTTCAAAACAAAATCCAGATGTTGAGACTGAACAAAGAAAGAAAGAGCCACCTGACGACTCAGGGTCTATTTTACAAAGAGTTCAAGTGATTAATGACTTTGAACTCCCGAACCAAAGAAACCGCCAGATATAGGTGATGTGAATGTTAAAAGCATATCTTGGGACGATGTTATCGTCGACCCGGATTTGCTTAGGGAAGATCACAATGATGAAAAGCATTTGACGGTTAAACAAACTGTAATACCAGTTGAAATATATAATGTGAAATTGCAAGTACTTCTTGATACTGGATCTCAGATAAGTGCAATCTCCCAGTCGTTTTTCGAACACATTTCTGATAAGCCTGGGCTAGTAATTATGTCAGTGACGGGTGTAAAAATTGTTGGTGCTACTGGCAAGACTAGCAAGCCGGTAAAGAACCAGATTTTGGTTGAATTTAGTATAAAAGGACAAAAGTTTGAACACGATTTATTGGTTGTGCCAGATTTGAGTACTGAAATGATTCTGGGTATAGATTGGTTAGATAAAGAAAAGGTTATTATTGATTGTAGCCAGGAAGTTATCAAAATTAATAATGCATCTATGAATTTGGAATTAAAATTTGAGGAAAATGGGAAGGTGTTCGATTCAGAAATTGATTCTTTATTGTTGGAGATCAACCAAGGGAATGATGGTTTGACAAACATGTATGAGGTGTACCATGTCAAGAGGTTAATAGACGAGTGTGACAAGCAGGGGCATGATTTTAAAGAAATTGTGGAAAATTTGAAAGAGATATCTCCTGATCAGAAAACAGAATGGCTTGACATTTTAGAAAGTAATAGCACCGTATTTTTGGACAAACCTGGCCTAGTTAAGAACTTTGAATACCAGATTGAGACATCAGAGCATAAACCTTTCTTTGTAAGACCGTTTTCGATACCCATATCAAAGAGGCAGGCTGTTCAAGTGGAAATAGATAAAATGATAGAATGGGGTGTAATCGAACGGAGTAGCAGCAAATATAATAGTCCCCTTATCATCGTGAATAAAAGGGATGGGGGAGTAAGAGTAGTTATTGATGCCAGGACTTTGAACAAAATTGTAAAGAAGTAAATAGACAGACCTGAAAATCTGGACGAAATGCTCCAAAAGTTTTATAATGTGAAGTACTTAACCAGTCTGGACATGACAGCCAGATACTGGCAAATCCCATTGAGCAAAGAATCGTGAAAATATACCGCTTTTCTATTCACCGGGAAATGCTATCAGTATAAAGTAGTGCCATTTGGGCTTAGCACTTCTGTGGCAGTATTTATTAGGGCACTGGACTTTGTATTAGGGAGAGAATTGAGTTCCCGGCGAACCATTTATGTAGATGATTTACTAATTGCTACTGAAGAATGGCAAGAGCACTGTGAATTATTGCAGAAAGTTTTTGCTGCTCTACATGCAGGGGGCATGACACTTAAGTGGAAGAAATGTGAATTTGTGAAGTTGGAAATAAAGTTTCTGGGACACATTATTACTACAACCGGTATTGGAAAGGACCCGGAAAAGTTAAGTGCAATAGCAGGGTGTCCAGCTCCTAGAAATAGAAAACAGTTGAAAGCCTTTTTAGGTTTATGTGGGTTCTATATAAAATTCGTCAAGGGGCAAGTTTTTAATAGTCCTCATCTGAATAATCTACTTAAGAAAAATAGTGCTTTTGTGTGGACTGAAGGGTGCATGAGAGATTTTGAAAATTTAAAAAGTGAACTTTTGAATGACAATATTTTGCATCACCCCATACTGTCAGAATCTTTCCACATGAGTACTGACAGTAGTGCTTATGGAATTGGTATAGAAGTTTTCCAAGAAATCTGTGATGGCAAAGAAATTGAACACAGGACTATCGCGTTTGCAAGTAGAACTCTAACAAAATACGAGAGAAACTACACTATATCGGAAAAGGAGGCTTTAGCCATTATATGGGGGTTAAAGAAATTCAGGAATTATCTGTGGGGCCATAAGCTCATCATACATACTGACCACAAAGCTCTAACTTTTCTTAAAGATTGTCGTTTACTTAATGGCAGGCTAACTCGTTGGGCTTTGTACCTGCAACAATTTGATTACGAGATTTGCTATGTTAAGGGTGCTGAGAATTATGTGGCAGATGCTTTATCTCGATTGCCTAATGGTATGAGTGAAGCGCCCAATGAAAATGGTGAAGAGGGTACTTTTCAGATAAGGTATATGAAAGAGGTTTCAGGAAAAAGGAAAATTGAGCAAATATGTAAAAACATGAGATACCATCAGAATGAGGATCCGACATGGAAATCTGTGAAGGTAAATTTTGACAGTGTGCAGTATCCTCAAATTAAGAAGTATTACAAAATCTTTAAAGGCATTTTATATAGGAGGAAAGATTTAGTCACTGAGGAATGGAGAGTATGTTGGCCACACCAGTTTGATACTGATGTCATAGACTATTTTCATTTAGCATTGGGGCATAGTGGGCCAAAGAAATGTTTGGATAAATTGAATAATGTAGTAGTGATTGCTAGTAGTGTCAGTAAGAAGGTAAAGGAACGAATTAAGTCGTGTGATGTCTGTCAAAGGGCCAAAGTATCTAACAGAACTAGTAGAGGTCCAATGCGAAGTACATTACCTGAGGACACCCTAGAATTATTATCAGCAGACTTGTATGGTCCCCTCCCAAAGACTTCGGGAAATTGTGCATATATTTTAGTAATTTTGGAAGTATTCTCAAAGTTTGTGAAATTATACCCCTTGAAAAAAGCAACAGCAAAAGCTGTATTTAGTAGGATGGTCGAATATTTCAGAACCATTGGGAAACCCAAGGCAGTACTATCTGACAATGGACCACAGTTTATATCCAAAATTTGGAAGGAAGGAATGGAGCAAATTGGTGTGGAGGTTAAATATATCTCAGCCTATCACCCAGCTAGCAACCTGGTTGGAAGGTACATGCGAGAAATCGGGAGATTGTGTAGAACATTCTGCAGTCATAACCATAGAGCCTGGGGCAGATTTATATCGGAATTTGAGAATGACATGAACACCTTACATCATGAATCTACTGGGTTCCCACCGGAAGAAATTTTGTTAGGCAGCAGAAGTAAAAGTTTAATTGAGGAAAAACTAGAGTTTCCGCCTTTTACAAGCTTGGGGTTGAGTCAAAAGAAAGAATTAGTCAGAAAACGGGCAAAGCAAAAAGCAGAATCTAGATCTAAAAGACATGATAAAAATCTGAAAGTTTCAAAATTTAAAATTGGGGATTATGTTCTTTTAAAAACCCACGAAAAATCTAGTGAACTGTACCATGAAATTTCTAAATTGAAATATATTTATAATGGACCGTATATAATACAGAACATTCCACACGATAATGCTTACTACCTGATCTACCCAAAATCCAAAAGACCTTTAGGTGTAAGAAACGTTGTGGACCTGAAATTGTATGTTCCTAGGAGTGAGTGACATAAGTACACTCAGAGAGCAATTTGCAGTAATTGTGCTGTATCTTACGCTGAAACTATTTTATCCTAAATGTAACAAATTTTTGTAAATATATGTATACCAATATCAGTGAGCTAATGTACTTATGTGAGTTTCAGATTACCAAACGTACTATAAATGTAAAGATGTATGGAGAAAAGGGCTGAAAAGAAAGGATAAATGCTGTAAGCCAGATAAAAGATGGGACTGTCAAAAATCAAAGTGGGCAGTATATGAGTCATAATATAAAGGACGGCCAAACACCAATGAGGGCAGATAAATAGTCAAGGGAGAATTGTAAGTGTGGTGCAGGAGATGTGATAAAATGATGGGAAATGGACTGCCCAAATCTGAATAATTGGCAGCAAATATATGTAGTGATTTTTCTAAATAATATTGTGTGTTTATTAGTAAATAAGGAAATGGACTGCCATTCAATGTAAGCAGCAACAAATTGTCTTATAGTGTATATAGGTATTTGTATATGCTTTGTAGGCAAGTGTTTGTGTTTCAGCTTTTGATTTTATTTCTCTGAGAAATTTAATAATAATGAGTAATTTGCTATTTAAATCATGTTGTGATAGGAGGTTGCACTGTGCCAAAGGCACTTGAGCAAATGATAGGTAAATGTTCTTGATATGTTAAAAAGTATAGATCTATATAATGTGAGTGAAAGGAAGTTGTGGTATAAACTTTTATGATGGCACATTCATGCAAAGATTCAGAACCCCTGTATAAATATAAAGTTCAGTGTTCCCATCAAATTTAAACTTAGTGAAATTTACTGGAAACAGGGGCATGTGTAACAACAACAACGCTGTACTATTGTACATATAATAATTTTCCATCTGATTTTTCCATAAATTAGTGTAATCAATGTTCTGATTTCATTTCCTTTTGGTTTTATGTTATTGTGTTAAGAAAACTGTAAACAAATTTCGATGTGAATTTTAATGTTTATGTCAAATTTCAAGCAATATTGCAATAGAATTGAAGTGTAACAAATGTTGAGACTGTTGTAAGATGTTACAATTGTAATTGTGCGTCTGGTCCATACGTAGGCAATGTATTAGAATATGTAGAATGCAAAACCTCGGGTGAATACCCTGTCTGTAAGGGAGCGATAAAAGGTGGATGGCACGAGTGCGGGAAAATACACACGGGCACTGCACGGCATAACGGGCTCAGCAGAGTAGTCGGAGTTGGGCATTGGTCTGAGCAACACGTTCTGGATCGAGGAGGCTCTCCAGGAAGACGCAGTTTCATTGAGCCTCGGATATGCCGTTCCAACGCCCTTACAGCATGGCAAAATTCCATAGGCACTAAATGGAAAAGTATTGCGACGCTAAGAAGAAGTAAAGTGCCGATACGTCAAGAGCCATTGCTGTGGTTGTATGTGTGCTCTGTGCCTCGCCATCTCGCCACCCGCCAACCGCCGCAGCGTTACAAAGGGTCCCAACACACTTCCCTGCGATACACCCGGAGTTACTTCTACATCTGATGATGACTCTCCAGCCAAGATAACACGCTGTGTTCTTCCTACCAAAAAGTCCTCAGTTCAGTCACAGATTTCACTCGATACCCCGCATGAACGTACTTTTGACAATAAATGTAGGTGCGGAACTGACTCAAATGCTTTTTGGAAATCAAGAAATACTGCATCTACCTGACTGCCTTTCTACCATATCTTCCTTCATCATCGGCGTTGTCGTTGTTGCCGTGAGGCACCCGTTATACCAAGTGGAAAGGGGCGTCGATCTTAGAGCATGAGATATGGTAACCTTAAGTCATTGACAACACACAACGGTCACGGTAGCAACTGATTCCAGAATAGCTGCAGTAGTTAGGATCTACGAACTACCCCCTCTTGACCAGGTCCCCAAAACTTAACTTGTAACGAGATCCCTTCGAAGCAAATTGTCATAAAGATCGTCTATAAAGGCTTCGTACAACGGTAAGAAATGTTACAGTCTATGGATTAAAAACAGATATGACCAAATTGTCTTGTTTCTTCTGTTTTATTTAACATAACTTTGTTCACAGTTTTATTTCACATTCACCACTCATTCACACTCTGATGTGGAGTATATGCGAGTGCCTGAACCCTAACTCCCGAGTTCCATCGAAACCCTTTGTTGGACAGTTTTGGTTGCTCGACACCAACATTCAATGATAATGATACAGTATTTTGTAATTGACTCTTCTAGTTTAGCCACCGCCCTCCACGAATGTTTGTTAGGCGTAAGACAATTACACACTTTTCTCTCCGGTCTGCTATTATTAAGGGTTCGCGTAAAAGTTAACGTTTTTCTCCTTTTCATAAATTGGAGCCAGCTCTCCGTGATATAATAAAAAAAAAAAAAACCCGGTTTCAATACCGCATCCCTCGTGAGATGCATATAGATTTATCCCAGAATTGACCACCCTGTAGGTGTACTCAGTTTAATGAGCACACTTCGCTATCCGCGATTTCGTGTAACTAAATGTCCTCCTGTTACTCTGATCGTGTAGCGTAGTTATTTAAAACTCGCCCCTATATTTTTTTTTCGCAACACACAATTAGCACTTCTTTATTTGTTTTTTTCTGAGAGTAAACTAAAAAAATGATGCCGTATCATCGGCTTTGTCTATATAAAGCAAAACACCTCAATACGCCCAATTTTACCTCTTCTTATAGGATCGGCTACCTTACTCTTTAATTTACTACATATTATTTCCAATAACACTAAACAGGCATCGCCGTTATATTTTAATTTTATCCAAAACATATTATTATTATTATTATGACTGACTAAATCGTAACAAATCGCACGGCGTGTGTTTTTAACGATAGCTTTACACTCGCCCAGCCTTTATTCGTGCAATATTATATAGAAATATACAGACAGGACCAAAAGATCAATCTCTCTACCGTAACCAATAGAGGCAAATATGCTATTCAAGTTCCGTTACATCTATCTCGACTTGTATTGTTACACCTCGATACAAAGCTTTCAGTACGTCACGTGAGAAAAGTGCGAGTTGGGTTTCATACGAACGATGTTTTCGGAATCTGTGCTGGTCGGCGTGGAGGTGGTCATTCTGTTTGAGATATCTCATTATGTTCGAGATCAGAATATGTTTTAAGAGTCTCCAATGAGTTGATGTCAAAGATATTGGATCATAGTTTTGTGGCTCAGTTCTACTATCGTTCTTATGCACAGGTGTGACCTGGGCTTTCTGGACACGGTTTCCTGTTTGAGAGATCTACGATAGATTGTAGTTAGATTAGTTCATCACTCCATCACACCAGAAGTGCTTCAAACCACTGCCAACAGTCAACTGCTTTGCTTCCTGGAAAGACTTGTAACTTTAAGTGGCATCTAGTAACGCGTCTACCAATGTTAAAGGGGAGGGGGGGGGGGGGGGTCAAGTGAGTGGTGCTGTGATCCGTGGGTGAGAACTTTTAATACAGCCTTCGTAGCTCCTGGTACAGATGGATCAGTAGTTTGCTTTTTCCAAGTAATAGATAAGGAGAGTGGCAGAAATACAATATTATGTAAACTGAAGGTGGAGAGGGGAGAAAGGAAAGAAACTATTGATATCAGCTTTGTCTGGACTTCGTGAGGAATCAGCAGGGATCAGTGAAAATTTGTGCTGGACCGGGACTCAAAACCTGCATCTGCTGCTTACTAGGCAGTTTTGTTCACCACAGTGGCATCCGGACAAAGCGTTTACAGCAAATGTGCTGACTATCTCAGCACGGTCTGCGGATGACACACATTCTCACCTGGCGCCATCTACGCACAATCTCCGTCCGTATCCTCCCAGCTCACTAATTTTAGATTCGCACCGCAGGGCAAACGAAATTTGCATCCGCACTGGGGATAACGGATTCACTGTCCATCGAGGCAGTGTAACATCCACGAGATAAATTTTAGCTACAGTGCGATGAGAGGAAATTATGCCTCTAACAGTTATAAACATTATCTATTCGACATATGAAAAGACAGTGTAAATGATGATAAAATATTGATTATTTATATAATATTTCATGATGTAATAGTACATATCAATGTGTATCATACAAGGACAATAATAATTGTAAATTCCTTTTATGATCTGCGTTTGTCTTCCTTCGTTTTTACCTTTTGTTGGTTGGCTTTTGTAGGTTGTGGATGCAAGACGCATATCAAACTGAGGTCTGTTAAGAAATTGTAATTATTTGTTAATTATTATTTGAGAATAGAGTTCATTATTATTATAAATATGAGTGAATAATTATTTGTAACTTTAATTCCTCTCTCAGTAAGCATTATCTGTGTTAATTATTTCTTTCCGCTGCAAGGAGCGCAGCCATTGACGATAGCGATTTGTATCGCGTTTTTGTCTGTGTTTTCCTTAGGAAAAAATCAAATGTTTTCTTGATGAAGTCTAAATAGTGCACAATACGAAAGTAAAGTTTAATAAGCATTTCAAATACTTATCTTATTTGCTCTAACAATAGAAAGTCTCTATCAATTGTCTGCCGCCATCTTAACAATTATCTCAGCGGCAAATTCAAATTACGCAACTCTGCAGATATAAATGCCGAAGGTAATAAAAATGTGTAAAAATAAATGTGCACCGGTGGTCCCGAACTCATTTTAATGAAAATAATTCGAATCAGATTGGTTCTTTTAAAAACAGTGCTCATAACACGATCCTTACAACAAACTTTTCTAGCTGATGTATGGACCCGAAATTAATTACGCACGTGTTGCGAAGAATATTGTTTCAGGTAACATACGTCAGTGTTGTGCGCGGCTGATATTCGGTGGTTTTAATTATCATTTTGCTGAAGATAACTGTTTCCATCATAATCAATAGTTGTATAGAATCTGTTGTATGAACTGTGATTTAGTGACACTTACACAAATTACAGACAACACTTTAACACAACATTAACTTGGAGTTCTTCAGCAACTTGACGAAATCTTTAGCCAGGAGAAAAATTATTTAGTAATTACTCAATGTAATGAAGGTTGTACACCTGGAAGAATCCTGGAGGTACTAAAAGGTATCAGATAGATTATATAATGGTAAGACAGAGATTTAGGAACCAGGTTTTTAATTGTAAGACATTTCCAGGGGCAGATGTGGATTCTGACCACAATCTATTGGTTATGAACTGTAGATTGAAACTGAAGAAACTGCAAAAAGGTGGGAATTTAAGGAGATGGGACCTGGATAAACTGAAAGAACCAGAGGTTGTACAGAGTTTCAGGGAGAGCATAAGGGAACAATTGAAAGGAATGGGGGAAAGAAATACAGTAGAAGAAGAATGGGTAGCTCTGAGGGATGAAGTAGTGAAGGCAGCAGAGGATCAAGTAGGTAAAAAGACGAGGGCTAATAGAAATCCTTGGGTAACAGAAGAAATATTGAATTTAATTGATGAAAGGAGAAAATATAAAAATGCAGTAAATGAAGCAGGCAAAAAGGAATACAAACGTCTCAAAAATGAGATCGACAGGAAGTGCAAAATGGCTAAGCAGGGATGGCTACAGGACAAATGTAAGGATGTAGAGGCTTATCTCACTAGGGGTAAGATAGATACTGCCTACAGGAAAATTAAAGAGACCTTTGGAGAGAAGAGAACCACTTGTATGATTATCAAGAGCTCAGATGGCAACCCAGTTCTAAGCAAAGAAGGGAAGGCAGAAAGGTGGAAGGAGTATATAGAGGGTTTATACAAGGGCGATGTACTTGAGGACAATATTATGGAAATGGAAGAGAATGTAGATGAAGATGAAATGGGAGATAAGATACTGCGTGAAGAGTTTGACAGAGCACTGAAAGACCTGAGTCGAAACAAGGCCCCGGGAGTAGACAACATTCCATTAGAACTACTGATGGCCTTGGGAGAGCCAGTCATGACAAAACTCTACCATCTGGTGAGCAAGATGTATGAGATAGGCGAAATACCCACAGATTTCAAGAAGAATATAATAATTCCAATCCCAAAGAAAGCAGGTGTTGACAGATGTGAAAATTACCGAACCATCAGTTTAATAAGTCACAGCTGCAAAATACTAATGCGAATTCTTTACAGACGAATGGAAAAACTGGTAGAAGCGGACCTCGGGGAAGATCAGTTTGGATTCCATAGAAATGTTGGAACACGTGAGGCAATACTAACCTTACGACTTATCTTAGAAGAAAGATTAAGAAAAGGCAAACCTACATTTCTAGCATTTGTAGACTTAGAGAAAGCTTTTGACAACGTTAACTGGAATACTCTCTTTCAAATTCTGAAGGTGGCAGGGGTAAAATACAGGGAGCGAAAGGCTATTTACAATTTGTACAGAAACCAGATGGCAGTTATAAGAGTCGAGGGGCATGAAAGGGAAGCAGTGGTTGGGATAGGGGTGAGACAGGGTTGTAGCCTGTCCCCGATGTTATTCAATCTGTATATTGAGCAAGCAGTAAAGGAAACAAAAGAAAAATTCGGAGTAGGTATTAAAATTCATGGAGAAGAAGTAAAAACTTTGAGGCTCGCCGATGACATTGTAATTCTGTCAGAGACAGCAAAGGACTTGGAAGAGCAGTTGAACGGAATGGACAGTGTCTTGAAAGGAGGATATAAGATGAACATCAACAAAAGCAAAACGAGGATAATGGAATGAAGTCAAATTAAATTGGGTGATGCTGAGGGAATTAGATTAGGAAATGAGACACTTAAAGTAGTAAAGGAGTTTTGCTATTTAGGGAGTAAAATAACTGATGATGGTGGAAGTAGAGAGGATATAAAATGTAGACTGGCAATGGGAAGGAAAGCGTTTCTAAAGAAGAGAAATTTGTTAACATCGAGTACTGATTTAAGTGTCAGGAAGTCGTTTCTGAAAGTATTTGTATGGAGTGTAGCCATGTATGGAAGTGAAACATGGACGATTACCAGTTTGGACAAGAAGAGAATAGAAGCTTTCGAAATGTGGTGCTACAGAAGAATGCTGAAGATAAGGTGGGTAGATCACGTAACTAATGAGGAGGTATTGAATAGGATTGGGGAGAAGAGAAGTTTGTGGCACAACTTGACTAGAAGAAGGGATCGGTTGGTAGGACATGTTCTGAGGCATCAAGGGATCACAAATTTAACATTGGAGGGCAGCGTGGAGGGTAAAAATCGTAGAGGGAGACCAAAAGATCAATACACTAAGCAGATTCAGAAGGATGTAGGTTGCAGTAGGTACTGGGAGATGAAGAAGCTTGCACAGGATAGAGTAGCATGGAGAGCTGCATCAAACCAGTCTCAGGACTGAAGACCACAACAACAACAACAACAATGAAATAAGATTATCATTTTCATTTACTAATTAGTTAAATACCAAACCACTGAATAACACAGCGAACGCCACAGCAGATTAATTATACGAATGAGTGGTGTCTGTTCTTTCGGACATATAATAAATGCAATATGCTCGGCACTTTAGCGAGACTAACCTCCTCTCGACCGTAGTCCACTTGGCGCACAAGCGCCGGAGCGCGCGTCTCTCGGTGCTGACAAAATACTCTGCCTCCTGCAGCCGGTAGTGCAGCCAGCCCAGGTCCAGGTCGCACAGGTGCGGACACCTGTCGGCGAGCCCTCTCAGTGGGATCTGGCAGCCCACATTCTGGTAAGGCTTCAACTGCAGTGCACGGAGCTGCGCCAGTCCCGCAACCGCGTCCACGAACCTCGCGTCGGCCAGCAGCCCCCTCTCCGAGATCTTCAGTGTGCGGATCTTTTTGCATCCGTCAAACAGATTCTTCGCTTTCTGCAACGAGATTACACAGAAGTTGATCAGAAATCTGAATACTGAATTAAGCAGAGAAACAGAACAGGCAAGGGAAACGTGGGTTAAAGAGAGCTGTAATGAGAGAGAGATGTAAAGAAATAGAGAAACTAAAAATGGAAGGAAAATACCAAGTAATGTATAAGATTAGCTGCTGACCCAGTCTTAGAAGTTAAGAAAAGCAGGACAAGTTTGGGAACTGAAAGAAGTGATGGTACTATGGCTCACAGAGCAGAGGAAGTGTTGGGAATTTGGCAAGAATATGCAGAGTGCCTATATGAGGCCGATCAAAAATGGAGAGACACTGAATTAAAAGAGGAGACTAGAGTTATAGAAGAGGACAAAGGATGCTGCATCTTGGAAGGAGAAGTAAGAAGGGCTTTAAGAGAGATGAAGAATCATAAAGCAAGTGGAACTGACGGATTACCAGCAGAGTTGTTTAAAAGTCTCAGTAGTAGTGGTGTGAAAGAGTTAACATATCTATGCAATAATATATATAAAAAAAAGTGAATGGCCGTATGAATTTTTCTCAGCAATAATGATACCAATTGCAAAGAACAGGAGTGTCAATAAAAGGGAGAATTTTGGAATTATTAAGTTTCATTTCCCATGCTGCAAAAGTGCTATTAAGGGTGATAATTAGAAGACTGGAAAAAGTCAACTAGACGGACAGAAACCTGATTAAAAACTTATACCTCCAACAGAAAACATGAGTACAGATAGGGAATGAGATGACAGAGGAAAGCACAATTGGAAGGGGAGTGAGCCAAGGCTGCTGTCTCTCCCCGATATTGTTTAACATAAATTGGAGTAGATTACACAAGAATGTTTGAAACAAAATAGAAGAGTAATGGTTGGTGGTAGGGGGATAGTATGTATTCTATTTGCAGGTGATGTGGTGTTCCTGGCAGACAGCAAAAGAACTGTGACTGGGGTATTAAAAGAATTAAGTAAGATCTGTGAGAACTTTGAAATGAGAATTAGTAATAAAAAGAGAAAATGTATGGTGATAAGTGCAGGAAAAGTAAGAACAACTATAAAGTTAGGCCTGGAAGATATAGAACAAGTTAGTGTTTTCAAATATCTAGCAAAGCATTATCACAGATGACATGAGATGTAATGAGGAGATTGAAACACTTATACAAATTGCCGAGGAAGTATTTAATAAGAGGAGGAGGATTCTATGTGGGTGCACAGACAGGGATCTGACAGAGAGACTGGTGATGTGCTTCATACGGAGCGTGGCACTGTAAGGTTCTACATCTACATTTATACTCCGCAAGCCACCCAACGGTGTGTGGCGGAGGGCACTTTACGTGCCACTGCCATTACCTCTATTTTCTGTTCCAGTCGCGTATGGCTCACGGGAAGAACGACTGCCGGAAAGCCTCTGTGCACGCTCGAATCTCTCTAATTTTACATTCGTGATCTCCTCGGGAGGTATAAGTAGGGGGAAGCAATATATTCGATACCTCATCCAGAAACGCATCCTCTCGAAACCTGGCGAGCAAGCTACACCGCGATGCAGAGCGCCTCTCTTGCAGAGTCTGCCACTTGAGTTTGCTAAATGTCTCCGTAATGCTATCACGGTTACCAAATAACCCAGTGACGAAACGCGACGCTCTTCTTTGGATCTTCTCTATCTCCTCTGTCAACCCGATCTGGTACGGATCCCACACTGATGAGCAATACTCAAGTATACGTCGAACGAGTGTTTTGTAAGCCACCTCCTTTATTGATGGACTACATTTTCTAAGGACTCTCCCAATGAATCTGAACCTGGCACCCGCCTTACCAACAATTAATTTTATATGATCATTCCACTTCAAATCGTTCCGTATGCATACTCCCAGATATTTTACAGAAGGAACTGCTACCAGTGTTTGTTCCGCTGTCATATAATCATACAATAAAGGATCCTTCTTTCTATGTATTCGCAATACATTACATTTGTCTATGTTAAGGGTCAGTTGCCACTCCCTGCACCAAGTGCCTATCCGCTGCAGATCTTCCTGCATTTCACTACAATTTTCTAATGCTGCAACTTCTCTGTATACTACAGAATCATCCGCGAAAAGCCGAATGGAACTTCCGACACTATCTACTAGGTCATTTATATATATTGTGAAAAGCAATGGTCTCATAACACTCCCCTGTGGCACGCCAGAGGTTACTTTAACGTCTGTAGACGTCTCCCCATTGATAACAACATGCTGTGTTCTGTGTGATAAAAACTCTTCAATCCAGCCACACAGCTGGTCTGATATTCCGTAGGCTCTTACTTTGTTTATCAGGTGACAGTGCAGAACTGTATCGAACGCCTTCCGGAAGTCAAGGAAAATAGCATTTGCCTGGGAGCCTGTATCTAATATTTTCTGGGTCTCATGAACAAATAAAGCGAGTTGGGTCTCACACGATCGCTGTTTCCGGAATCGATGTTGATTCCTACAGAGTAGATTCTGTGTTTCCAAAAACGACATGATACATGAGCAAAAAACATGTTCTAAAATTCTACAACAGATCGACGTCAGAGATATAGGTCTATAGTTTTGCGCATCTGCTCGACGACCCTTCTTGAAGACTGGGACTACCTGTGCTCTTTTCCAATCATTTGGAACCTTCTGTTCCTCTAGAGACTTGCGGTACACGGCTGTTAGAAGGGGGGCAAGTTCTTTCGCGTACTCTGTGTAGAATCGAATTGGTATCCCGTCAGGTCCAATGGACTTTCCTCTGTTGAGTGATTCCAGTTGCTTTTCTATTCCTTGAACACTTATTTCAATGTCAGCCATTTTTTCATTCATGTGAGGATTTAGAGAAGGAACAGCAGTGCGGTCTTCCTCTGTGAAACAGCTTTGGAAAAAGGTGTTTAGTATTTCAGCTTTACGCGTGACATCCTCTGTTTCAATGCCATCATCATCCCGGAATGTCTGGATATGCTGTTTCGAGCCACTTACTGATTTAACGTAAGACCAGAACTTCCTAGGATTTTCTGTCAAGTCGGTACATAGAATTTTACTTTCGAATTCACTGAACGCTTCACGCATAGCCCTCCTTATGCTAACTTTGACATCATTTAGCTTCTGTTTGTCTGAGAGGTTTTGGCTGCGTTTACACTTGGAGTGAAGCTCTCTTTGCTTTCGCAGTAGTTTCCTAACTTTCTTGTTGAACCATGGTGGGTTTTTCCCATCCCTCACAGTTTTACTCGGCACGTACCTGTCTAAAACGCATTTTACGATTGCCTTGAACTTTTTCCATAAACACTCAACATTGTCAGTGTCGGAACAGAAATTTTCGTTTTGATCTGTTAGGTAGTCTGAAATCTTCCTTCTATTACTCTTGCTAAACAGATAAACCTTCCTCCCTTTTTTTAGATTCCTATTAACTTCCATATTCAGGGATGCTGCAACGGCCTTGTGATCACTGATTCCCTGTTTTGCACTTACAGAGTCGAAAAGTTCGGGTCTGTTTGTTATCAGTAGGTCCAAGATGTTATCTCCACGAGTCGGTTCTCTGTTTAATTGCTCGAGGTAATTTTCGGATAGTGCACTCAGTATAATGTCACTCGATGCTCTGTCCCTACCACCCATCCTAAGCATTTGAGTGTCCCAGTCTATATCTGGTAAATTGAAATCTCCACCTAGGACTATAACATGCTGAGAAAATTTATGTGAAATGTATTCCAAATTTTCTCTCAGTTGTTCTGCCACTAATGCTGCTGAGTCGGGAGGTCGGTAAAAGGAGCCAACTATTAACCTAGCTCGGTTGTTGAGTGTAACCTCCACCCATAATAATTCACAGGAACTATCCACTTCTACTTCACTACAGGATAAACTACTACTAACAGCGACAAACACGCCACCACCAGTTGCATGCAATCTATCCTTTCTAAACACCGTCTGTGCCTTTGTAAAAATTTCGGCAGAATTTATCTCTGGCTTCAGCCAGCTTTCTGTACCGATAACGATTTCAGCTTCGGTGCTTTCTATCAGCGCTTGAAATTCCGGTACTTTACCAATGCAGCTTCGACAGTTTACAATTACAATACCGATTGCTGCTCGGTCCCCGCATGTCCTGACTTTGCCCTGCACCTTTTGAGGCTGCTGCCCTTTCTGTACTTGCCCGAGGCCATCTAACCTAAAAACCCGCCCAGTCCACGCCACACAACCCCTGCTACCCGTGTAGCCGCTTGCTGCGTGTGTAGTGGACTCCTGACCTATCCAGCGGAACCCGAAACCCCACCACTACCGCTGAGGAAAGAGGAAGAAAGCATCTGAGATGAGGATATGGAGGAGAATGGAAGGGATAAAATGAGTAGACAAAGTAAGAAAGGAGGAGATTAGTGTTTAACGTCCCATCGACAACAAGGTCATTAGAGACGGAGCACAAGCTCAGATTAGGGAAGGATGGGGAAGGAAACCGGATGTGCCCTTTCAAAGGAACCATCATGGCATTTGCCTGAAACAATTTAGAGAAATTACGGAAAACCTAAATCGGGATGGCCACAGACGGGTTTGAACCGTTGTCCTCCCGAATGCGAGTCCAGTGTGCTAATCACTGCACCATCTCGCTTGGTAAAGTAAGAAATGAGGAGGTGCTGAAAAGAGGGCAAGAAGAGAGAGAAATTTTAAAGGTAATCAGGAAGAGGAAACACAATTTGCTGTTCCAACACATCCCAAAGGTTTTCTATGTTGTTCAAGTCTAGTGATTCTGAATGCCTATTAAGATGTAATCAGAAATCCAGTTGTATATTTTTCCAGCCCAGTGAACTTTGCTGTTGTCATCTTTATGTGCCTGTGGGAGCAACGGCCTCTTGTGAGGTGACGGACTCCAAATGTTCACCACGTGCAGTTCTCGTCACAATGTCGTCTCACTGACAGGTCGGTACGGACCTTCATTCATGGACTGCTGTTGGGTTTTGACTGGATTTTGATTCACAAGCTGTGAAAGGTGTCTCCAGTCCCTCTCAGTCAGGGTCTTTTTCCAATTACAATTCTGGCGCAATATTTCATAGTCACATGTGTTACACTACTGTTTGTAGATATGGTGAGCAGTCTGCCATGAAACGCCAACAAATCCAGCCACAGGCACAACCAAACACGATTGTCCCTTTTTGCCACTGCCATGTCATTACATTTACCCATGTTTACGAGGGTCACTCCAAAAGAAATGCACACTATTTTTGTAAAAATACAGTTTTCATTCTGCATGTGTGAAAGTTTTACATTGTGTAGGTACATCCTTCCCACTTGTTTTCAAACTTAGTTCAACCTGTTCCCATGAGTGGCACTGTCACAGCATGTCTTCCAGATGGCTGCTACACTTGACGTTCGTCAGAAGCAACGTGCTGTCATAGAATTCCTGTGCTGTGAAAACCAGACAGTGGGAAACATTCACAAGAGGTTGAAAAAGGTGTATGGAGATGCTGCTGTCAATCGCAGTACAGTCAGTCAGTGGGCAAGCAGGTTACGTGATGAAGGTGAGCACGGCAATATTGAGGATTGTCCTCGCAGCAGCAGGCCGCATCACAGTGAACGAATTGTCACCCTACGTTGGGATAGGGGAAAGAAGTGTTTGCAGAATACTGAAAGTGTTGGCATTAAAAAAGGTTTGTGCCAGGTAGGTTCCCAGGATGTTGACAGTGGCTCACAAAGAAACAAGAAAAACAGTATGCAGCGAACTTTTGGAACAGTACGAGAATGGTGGAGATGAATTTCTTGGAAGAATTGTGACAGGTGATGAAACATGGTTCCATCATTTTTCACCAGAGATTTAGAGGCAATCAGTGGAGTGGCATCATGCAAATTCACCCAATAAAAAAAAATTCAAAACCACACCTGCTGCTGGAAAAGTTATGGCTACGATGTTTTTCGATTCCGAAGGACTCGTTTGTGGACATCGTGCCAAGTGGAACCACCATAAATTCTGATGCATATGTGACAACACCGAAGAAACTTCAAGCTCGACTGAGTCACGTTCGACCACATCGGCAAAAGCAGGATGTTTTGCTGTTGCACGACAATGCATGGCCACATGAGTCAAAAAACTGTGGAAGTGATCACAAAACTTGGATGGACAACACTGAAACACCCGCCTTACAATCCTGACCTGGCTCCGTGTGACTATCATCTCTTTGGGAAACTGAAAGACTCTCTTCGTGGAACAAGGTTTGAAGATGACGACTCCCTTGTGCACGCTGCCAAACAGTGGCTCCAACAGGTTGTCCAGAATTTTACAGTGCGGGTATACAGGCGCTGGTTCCAAGATGGCGTAAGGCAGTTGAAAGGGATGGAAATTATGTGGAGAAATGAAAATATTGTTCCTAAAGGATGTATCTACACACTGTAAAACTTTCGAACATGTAGAATAAAAGATGGATTTAAAAATAAAAGTGTGCATTTCTTTTGGAGTGACCCTCGTACATACTATTTGCACTCAAAATATTAATGTCTCACTGATCACTACTGCCTTATGTGCACCTAGAGACAAGCAAGTACAGTTGAGCACGTAACCTGATTGCTGTGCCATCTGTAAAGCAATAATGATGCATCTGTGCGCACAGAACAGGGTGACAATTTTTTTATCTGGTGAACTTACTGTTTAGTGTACTTAATTTAAAAGCACCTATAATAACGATACCCCAATAAAAGCACATGTATTATCCACTACTGGCTTGCTGTACTATCACAGCTTTTCCAGAGCCCTGATGTCTGTCAGTTTTCAGTGTTCCTGTAGGACCTCCATAGCTATCAAAGCCGTCTCAGGGCACACGTACTACCCAATTTTCTGATGTTGGCTGTCTCCCAAGAAGTGTACGAGGGGTCAGAGTTGTGGGAGGAACCGTTACAGTGGGCTGTTCCACCGTTGCCCACAGTGCGAGAGCACCCTCACCGTCCCCTCGACACATTCACAGGCCGTGTAGGCTACCGGCCGGACAGTCGCATCACAAATGATGTGCGCACGTGTGATCTGCTCGACTACCCCGGCCCACGTGGATTCTGCCAGTGGAATAGGACCACACGCGCCAAGCCTCAGCTGCAGGACGGACTGCACATCAGCTATTTGCGCATTCCCACCCACTTGTATAGCCGGCCGCCCGTGGATGAGCACATCAGCTCAGACAGTTTGCATTACAGGTTAGGACAGGAATTGAGGCTTAGATCTTACAGTCATGTTAAACGAATGGAGGAGAAGGAGGTACCTAGACCGATATCGAGGTGAAGGTTTATCACTTAAACTTTCGCCCATACATTTTTCTGTTCGAAATATTGTGCCAATTATGGAATTCAAATAGCCCTCCGAAACTGGTCTCTAAATCTGTTTGGTCTAATTTGTCTGCAAATCTTTCTGCTGCAGCATGCAGACCACCTCACCTTACACAGAGTGCTGTTTTTGTATCAGGTGTATACAGAATAATCAATTGGGAGGGGGGGGGGGCAGGTTTGGTCTAATTGTCCAATTCATTTTCCACTAGTTCATCTTGTTTTAGTTCAAAGTCGAAAAGTTTTATTGTAGTTGTCCTTATTGTCATAAAAAGTCAACCAAACTCTCTCGTGACACGCTGCGCAGAAGCTCAAGCTTGTTTTTCATAGAGTGCTCTTTTTATTTTTCTAAACTTAGTGAATTATATTTGCTCTTAACATTCACACATTAATACATTTTTAAGAGATCCTAAAGCTGTAATTCAATGCATCTCATTGTATGTGCTTCAGCAGACAAATTGCTCAGGTCTCGACTTAGCTGTATGCTTGTGACTAACAATGATACATATGTTGCTCATTATCAGCCACGGGTGAAGTGCGTGGGAACAAATTTGATGCTTTCAACATTTTACAGTACATGAGCTTGGAACAAATGATGCCCAGTTTATTAAGGTGACATTCCACACTGCACTTGCAGGTTAATTTGATATAAATTACAGAAAAGATACTGTACATGTAGAAGGGGAAATGCATGCAAGTCAAGAGCTCATCAGGTGTAAATGTCTTACCATACTGAAACAATAATTTTTTTTACTATGTTGTCCAATCAGATTTAAGCAGGTAGCCGTTTTCATCTCCATGTCTCCGAACACTTAGCATATGTAAAAGTTTCACTGTGTGTTACTGTTTTAGTTTTGTGTCTCTTATAACAGTGTTGTTGTTAGTGAATCTCAGTGATCGGTGGAATTTACTTTCACTTCTTTTCCCGGCAAGATGGAGGATAAGAGTTCATCACTGGCCATCAAAAATGTTGTCACACCTATGTCATCAAAGCATACTAAAAAACATAATAGGAAAGTTTAAAGACGGAAAAAAGATGCTCGGGGAACCAAATGTGGGTGCTAAACTAAAAAACTTGCTCCAGTTCAAATGTCCAGTGAAGTATCATTTCAAATGCAAAAGACACTTTATTTATAAGAGCATGAATTTTAAAACAGAAGGAAAAAAACTAGAATTTAACATCCTGTCTGCAAAAGAAGCAAGCTGTCAGCTGACATGAAGCAAGAATCTGAGATTACCACAAATTCATAAGCAAAGATTTATTTATTGGTCACAGCTTCAACAAATTTTATGATCATCAAGATTCAGGCATTGCGGAATTCCTATCAGTACTGCTGCATACAACTTTCAATAATAATTGGGCATAAGGAGTTGTAACTTGTAATGTACATCTACATCTATGGATACTCTGAAAATCATACTTAAGTGCCTGGCAGAGAGTTCATCAAACCACCTTCATAATAATTCTCTATTATTCCAGTCTCAAACAGCATGCAGGAAAAATGAACAACTACATCTTTCCGTGTGAGCTTCGATTTACCTGATTTTATTACGATGATCATTTCTCCGTAAGTAAATCAGCATAAAAAAAAAATATTTTCACATTCGGAGGAGAAAGTTCGTGATTGAAATTTCATGAGAAGATTCCACCACAACAAGAAACACCTTTGTTTTAACGATCCCCATCCCAAATCCAGTATCACGTCCGTGACATTGTCTCCCCTATTTTGTGACAACAAAAAACATGCTGCCCTTCTTTGAACTTTCTTGATGTACGCCATTAATCCTATCTGGTAAGGATCCCAGACTGTGCAGCAGTATTCCAAAAGAACACAGATAAGTATGGTGTAGATCTGTTACATTTTCTAAGTGTTCTACCTACCCCCACAACATTTTCTGTGTGTTCTTGCCAATTTAAGTTGTCTGTAATTGTAATTCTAAGGTATTTAATTGAATTTACGGCCTTTAGATTTGAGTGATTTAGCATGTAACTGAAGTTTAACGGATTCCTTTTGGCGCACATGTGGACGACCTCACACTTTTCATTATTTAGGCTCAATTGCCAATTTTTTGCACCACACAGACATCTTTTCTAAATCATTTTGCAATTTGTTTTGATCTTCTGAGGACTTCACTAGATGATAAAGGACATCATCATCTGCAAATGCCGATTGGGGTAGTGTAGTTGTTAGCAGTCTGGACTCGCATTTGGGAGAATGGTGGTTCAGCCCCACATCCGGCCATCCCGATATTTCTGTTTTCCACGATTTCCCTAAATCGCTTACGGCAAATGCTGGAATGTTTCCTTCGACAGGGCACACCCGCTTTCCTTCTCCATTATTCCCTAATCCGAGTTTGTGCTCCATCTCTAATGACCTCATTGTCAATGGGATGTTACACACTAATCTCCTCCTCCGTCTGCTGCTCAGATTGTCCCCTAAATCGTTTATATAGATAAGGAACAACAGAGGGCCTACAGCACTACCTTGGGGAACACCAGAAGTGACTTTTGTTTTCAGTGTTGCCACAAGTTTCTCCAAGTGAAATTCCCTGGTACTTAACTGATTTCCAGACAGGTTTTAGCATTTTTCACTGAAAAATTTCGAGATCTCAAGGGTTACTTAAGATGTAAGTTAACAACCTGCATTTGCAACTACGGTACAAGAAACAATAGTGCAAACAAGATGGCATTTCCGATGTGAGCAAAAATCTTAAGTACTTACATCAACATCTTTTGTAATGAACTGTTTTTAGATGGAGAAAGCAAGCCAACTGATATATGTATTTCATTAAGACCACTGATATTTTATTTCAACAAGATGAAACACATTTGGTGACAAAAACACACATTTCCTTGGAGTCACAAGACAGACTTAAAAATACCTTCAATGATTTCAGAAATAACCTCAGAAAAAAGTAGGCCTCTTGAAAGAGGTGTATAAGGCAGGGAATAATTGTTTAAACCAACACTGTAGGTGATTGCCAATAAAATGTCGGTTCTATTACGTTCGTTATTGTCAGTTATTACCCATCGTGTTATATCTGTTATTTTTTCAGGTGTTGTGAGATTTTTCTTTTGAAAAATATATGAGTACATAGGGTACAAAATCGCCAGTGACTGACTCAATTTTCTTCTTCTTATCGTCCATACTTTCTAACATACAAACAACTTTCGAAGTGGCAAAATGTACTAGAACAATAAAATATGTATAAAATGCCACACTGTACAATGTACTTGTGGTGAGAGAGTTGCACCTCTGGCCTGGTGAGGTGCACTGTAATCCTGGGTCCATACACAACCCATGAAAATCCGCTGCATTACACCACAAACAAACATACCCGACCTGCGGGCAGGTCGGTGAGACTAGATCTGGCGGGCAGGGTCTGCATATTAGTGGAGAGCAAATGGCTCCAGATCAGCCGGCCCGATCCATTACAGATACTCACAGAAACGGCTTCCAGTTTTAGCCCGTCGTGGAAATCCACTCGTGTGGCCAGCTATTAATGAGCCACAGACAGTATGTTGACGAAATGAGATCACAGTGATCAATCAATGAAACAGATAACTTGCTCAAATACTCTGAGAAGCAATAATAATGAGAATAGGTAGTGACTCATCATAAAGATGATTGCTGAGCTGTAGACAGCCACGCACAAAAGACAATCACATTGTCACAACTAAAGTTTCAACCATAGCTTTTGTCAGAAAATAAGAGCGCACACACACAGTCACTCAGATACAACTCTCGCACACACGACTGCCATCTCTGGCTGCTGCGTCTACAGTCTCTGACAATCAGATCCAAACAAACCACTCCTCACACCTCCCTGCCTCTCGCCGACAGCTGCTAGGCTAGCGGCAACAAGAGGTGGCAGCACTGACTGTAAGTTGAGGGGAATGGAAGGAAGCGGAGAAGCGGTAGGAATGAGGCAGCAGGGAAACGGTGCACGTACTCAGCTGCATCCGGCCAGCAACGATGCGTGACACCTCAGCAAACAAACCATTTCATCTACTGTGTCAAAAATGAGATTTTTCGTGTGTTTTTCAAATTTCCCTGATGTGTTTGAAATTCCCCAATATTCTCTGATTTCCAAAACTTATGGCAACCCTGGTTTTACTTGATGACTTTCCATCCAAGCGTGAAGACTGTCTCTTTCAGAGTAAGAGTAATCATTTTAAATGCTTGTGTAAGATGTTCCTCCTTGACAACTTTTTAAAAAATTGCACTTTGGATTTAACTTGTAACAAAAACAAATGTAATTTTGGCTCATTAGAGCACAGTACATAAAACTAAGTAAATCTGTGTGTAACTATTATGACAACTCATAAAATTAAATCATCACAATAAATTTGTATATTTTACATGTATATTAGTGTGATATCATATTGTGCATAAGTATTAAGTCAACTCATAAAACTAAATGATGATGACAAATTTGTATACCTTATGTGTATATTACATCTAAAAACAAAGATTCTGTAACTTACCAAGCTTTCGCAACCCACGGTTGCTTCATCAGGAAAGAAGGAAGGAGAGCGAAAGACGGAAGGATGTGGGTTTTAAGGGAGAGGGTAAGGAGTCATTCCAATCCTGGGAGCAGAAAGACTTACCTTGGGGGGAAAATGGGACAGGTATACACTCGCGCACACACACACATATCCAACCACACATATACAGACACAAGCAGACATATGTAAAGGCAAAGAGTTTGGGCAGAGATGTCAGTCGAGGCGGAAGTACAGAGGCAAAGATGTTGTTGAATGATAGGTGATGTACGAGGAGCGGCAACTTGAAATTAGCGGAGGTTGAGGCCTGGTGGGTAACGGGAAGGGAGAATATATTGAAGGGCAAGTTCCCATCTCCAGAGTTCGGATAGGTTGGTGTTTGTGGGAAGTATCCAGATAACCCGGACAGTGTAACACTGTGCCAAGATGTGCTGGCCGTGCACCAAGGCATGTTTAGCCACAGGGTGATCCTCATTACCAACAAACACTGTCTGCCTGTGTCCAATCATGCGAATGGACAGTTTGTTGCTAGTCATTCCCACATAGAAGGCTTCACAGTGTAGGCAGGTCAGTTGGTAAATCACGTTGGTGCTTTCACACGTGACTGTGCCTTTGATCCTGTACACCTTCCGGGTTACAGGACTGGAGTAGCTGGTGGTGGGATGGGGCACGGGACAGGTTTTACACCGGGGGCGGTTACAAGGGTAAGAGCCAGAGGGTAGGGAAGGTGGTTTGGGGATTTCATAGGGATGAACCGAGAGGTTACGAAGGTTAGGTGGAAGGCGAAAAGACACTCTTGGTGGAGTGGGGAGGATTTCGTGAAGGATGGATCTCATTTCAGGGCAGGATTTGAGGAAGTCGTATCCCTGCTGGAGAGCCACATTCAGAGTCTAATCCAGTCCCGGAAAGTATCCCGTCACAAGTGGGGCACTTTTGGGGTTCTTCTGTGGGAGGTTCTGGGTTTGAGGGGATGAGGAAGTGGCTCTGGTTATTTGCTTCTGTACTAGGTCAGGAGGGTAGCTGCAGGATGCGAAAGCTGTTTTCAGGTTATTGGTGTAATGGTTCAGGGATTCAGGACTGGAGCAGATTCATTTGCCACAAAGACCTAAGCTGTAGGGAAGAGACTATTTGATATGGAATGGGTGGCAGCTGTCACTTTGGGTTGGCAGACCTGGGTAACCAAGAAGGTTTCCTCTAAGCGACCCATAAATAGGTTGGCGTATGAGGGGGCCATCCTGGTACCCATGGCTGTTCCCTTTAATTGTTGGTATGTCTGGCCTTCAAAAGTGAAGAAGTTGTGGGTAAGGATGAAGCTGGCTAAGGTAATGAGGAAAGAGGTTTTAAGTAGGGTAGCAGGTGATCAGCGTGAAAGGAAGTGCTCCATCACAGCGAGGCCCTGGACGCGCGGGATATTTGTGTATAAGGAAGTGGCATCAATGGTTACAAGGATGGTTTCCGGGGGTAACAGATTGGGTAAGGATTCCAGGCGTTCGAGAAAGTGTTTGGCGTCTTTGTTGAAGGATGGGAGACTGCATGTAATGGGCTGAAGGTGTTGATCTACGTTGGTAACCAGCTACAATGGGGCGGTTGGGATGTTTGAGTTTGTGAATTTTAGGAAGTACGTAGAAGGTACGGGTGCGGGGTGTCAGTGGGGTCAGGAGGTTGATGGAGTCAGGGGAAAGGTTTTGTAGGGGGCCTCAGGTTCTGAGGATTCCTTGAAGCTCCGCCTGGACATCACGAATGAGATTACATTGGCAAATTTTGTATGTAGTGTTGTCTGAAAGCTGACGCAGTCCCTCAGCGCCCTACTCCCGACGATCAAGTACCACGGTCGTGGAACCCTTGTCCACCAGAAGAATGACGATGGATCGGTCAGCTTTCAGATCACTGATGGCCTGGGCTTCAGCTGTGGTGATACTGGGAGTAGGATTATGGTTTTTCAAGAAAGATTGAGAGGCAAGGTTAGAAGTGAGAAATTCCTGGAAGGTTTGGAGAGGGTGATTTTGAGGAAGAGGAGGTGGGTCCCGCTGTGACAGAGGACGGAACTGTTCCAGGCAGGGTTCAATCTGGATAGTGTCTTTGGGAGTATGCCAACCTATTTATGGATCACTTAGAGGAAACCTTCTTGGTTACCCAGGCCTGCCAACCCAAAGTTTGGTACAGATTTATTGATGACATCTTCATGATCTGGACTCACAGTGAAGAAGAACTCCAGAATTTCCTCTCCAACCTCAACTCCTTTGGTTCCATCAGATTCACCTGGTCCTACTCCAAATGCCACTTTCCTCGACGCTGACCTCCATCTGTCCAATGGCTAGCTTCACACATCCGTCCACATCAAACCAACCAACAAACAACAGTACCTCCATTATGACAGCTGCCACCCATTTCGTATCAAATCGTCCCTTCCCCACAGCTTAGGTCTTTATGGCAAATGAATCTGCTCCAGTCCTGAATCCCTGAACCATTACACCAATAACCTGAAAACAGCTTTCGCATTCCGCAACTACCCTCCCGACCTGGTACAGAAGCAAATTACCAGAGCCACTTCCTCGTCCCCTCAAACCCAGAACCTCCCACAGAAGAACCCCAACAGTGCCCCACTTGTGACGGGATACTTTCCGGGACTGGATTAGACTCTGAATGTGGCTATCCAGCAGGGATACGACTTCCTCAAATCCTGCCCTGAAATGAGATCCATCCTTCACGAAATCCTCCCCACTCCACCAAGAGTGTCTTTCCGCCGTCCACCTAACCTTCGTAACCTGTTAGTTCATCCCTATGAAATCGCCAAACCACCTTCCCTACCCTCTGGCTCCTACCCTTGTAACTGCCCCCCGTGTAAAACCTGTCCCGTGCACCTTCCCACCACCAGCTACTCCAGTCCTGTAACCCGGAAGGTGTACACGATCAAAGGCAGAGCCACGTGTGAAAGCACCCGCGTGATTTACCAACTGACCTGCCTACACTGTGAAGCCTTCTATGTGGAAATGACCAGCAACAAACTGTCCATTCGCAAGAACGGACACAGGCAGACAGTGTTTGTTGGTAATGAGGATCACCCTGAGGCTAAACATGCCTTGGTGCACAGCCAGCACATCTTGGCACACTGTTACACCGTCCGGGTTATCTGGATACTTCCCACTAACACCAACCTATCCGAACTCTGGAGATGGGAACGTGCCCTTCAGTATATTCTCTCTTCCCGTTACCCACCACGCCTCAACCTCCGCTAATTTGAAGTTGCCACCCCTCGTACATCACCTGTCATTCAACAACATCTTTGCCTCTGTACTTCCGCCTCGACTGACATCTCTGCCCAACCTCTTTGCATTTACATATGTCTGCCTGTGTCTGTATATGTGCAGATGGATCTGTGCGTGTGTGTGTGTGTGCGAGTGTATACCTGTCCTTTTTCCCCCCTAAGGTAAGTCTTTCCACTCCCGGGATTGGAATGACTCCTTACCCTCTCCCTTAAAACCCACATCCTTTAGTCTTTCCCTCTCCTTCCTTCTTTCCTGATGAAGCAACCGTGGGTTGCGAAAGCTTGAATTTTGTGTGTGTGTTTGTGTTTGTTTGTGTCTCTATCAACATATCAACGCTTTTGTTTGGTAAGTTACATCATCTTTGTTTTTTGATATATTTTATGTATATTAGTTTGATGTAATTGTATTGCATGTATTTATGCTTCATTTGTAGAAAACTATCACGCCAACTGTAATTTCCTTTGTAGGATGGTTTGAACCGAGGTGCCTGAAACTAGTCACAACCAGGAAATAAAAAAGATACTTCTTAATGCAACTTATGATGGAGCTACAACCATTTATCTCAATTGTAAAAGAGCTGTGGTCTATTTTTGACCTGCAGCATGCTGGAAGTTCGTAAATTCCTCCTGTACCACAGAGGACTTCTCAAAGAAAATTAAGTATTCAGTTACAAAACATCAAGTGAACTGCATATGACCATATAAATTCATTTTTTGTTCATAAATGTCTGAATCTGTAGCTCAGTTGACACCTTCATTACCACTCTGTTTGGCAAAAATAAGATCTACACAACCTGTAACAATTACTTTTACCAATATGACTCTAATATGGAGAAGATGTGCAGATGACACAAAGCAAAGAAAAAATACTCACTGTATAATGTACTGTCTGTCGATAATCGATATCCAGTGTGGTGACCTCGGGACAGCTTTTAGACAGAACCTCAAAGATAGCGGGTTCAACTTGTCTATCCACAATCACTGTACGCAACTGCGGAGCTGCTCGTAAAGTCGCTACGGCCTCCTCATCGGTTACTGTGTACCTGTGGAGACAGGTGTATGAATAGTGAGGACAAACCTGTTTACTTCAGAAATTGTGGGGTGAATGAATTTAAATGTGCAGCTGTGGGTTTCATTTTTATGAATCTTCTCTGATGGCAAGCATCCACACATCAGACATTCAAAAAACTGAAGTTACTGTGTAGTTAGGATCAATCTAAAGTCTCAGTCATGTGCTCCAAATGAGAAGAAAATTAGCTATCCACAGAATTAGTAATAGTATGCTGCTTGATATTTTATACAGGACAGATCAGGAGAAATTTATTCATCAGATTCAAAGGACACATACCATCTTTACACATCTCAAAAATGAAAAATGAAAAATGAAAAACACCAAGTTGACAACATTAAAAATGCACTACAAATCCTTAACAAAATCCCAAAAGGCCCAGTCATGAATAGGTTGGTTGGTTTGGGGAAGGAGACCAGACAGCGAGGTCATCGGTCTCATCGGATTAGGGAAGGAAGTCGGCCGTGCCCTTTGAAAGGAACCATCCCGGCATTTGCCTGGAGCGATTTAGGGAAATCACGGAAAACCTAAATCAGGATGGCCGGACGCGGGATTGAACCGTCGTCCTCCCGAATGCGAGTCCAGTGTCTAACCACTGCGCCACCTCGCTCGGTCCCAGTCATGAATAATCTGAAGGAATTTGAAATATACATACACACTGAGGATTATTCCCACGATATACTAAATGAACAATCTGATTCCAAGCACACACAGTTAAAAATTTTTTAAATAGGGATAGCAGATAACCAAAACCCCAGAGATAACAAACACATCAGTAACAGTTCCACAGATACATGACCTGCAACAACATAAATATCGTCGAATAAACAACTAGCTGTCATGTAAGGTACACATGCTATTGTTGCGGGATGATTGGTATGGATGAAAATGAACAAATTCGTATGCCATGATTGCAATGTAGACACTCTTAGTGCTCCAAGATGACTGGTTTCAACAGTTTTATGCTGTCATCATCTGATCAAAGAGAAAAACAGAAATAATAAGGGGGAAGAGGGATAGGGAATCTACAGTTCAATAATCAAACAGTATGTAATTACTGCAGATTTTATATGAAGCAGTGTCCCATGGTAATTTTATAAATATTCCTAATTGTTATACTGGGCGCACTGAAAATTCCAGCTTTCTTTCTGGTGCACCACTGTTCAATGTTTGTATCCACCGTAAGTGATCATTTAGCATGTTCTACACATGCCACCCAGTGGCAAGCCGGGTGACTTCGTAGAAAGTCTGCCACCTCTATGTAAAAAATCGCTTACAGAATGGTGCTGTGCGGAAAGCTTGTGAGAATCACGTTCAACACCAGCTTGCACGAATGATAGGATGATTTTAACGTTGTGCTTTTTATTATTTATGTGCATTTTACCAACTGTATGTGTTTTATCAACTGCAGTTTTATCAAGACACGTATACGTCTGGAGTGCCTTTTATGCTTTTACTTCATGTAATGCAACATGGCAATTTTACAGCATATTCCAGAGGGTACACGGGATATTGTATATTTTATATGTCATACGAATTGTACTCTCGCTCAACCCCACCCCCTTTTCCCCTTATTAGCCTGGTTTCCCCCTTAGATCAGATGATGGCAGCATAAGGCTATTGGGACAGGTCATTTTGGAGCAATAAAAGAGTCTACACTGTGATAGTGGTGTATGAAGTGCGCTCATTTTCCACTAGCTATCAAACATCAAATCAGCAAACAACTGTAAAATTTCACTAAATAAATATTACATCCAACAACTAAGGACAGCAGCAATAGTTTACTCAATATATGTCCATTTACATCTGGATGTGAGTGCAACATCCAATGTAAAAATCTTTATAAATTATATATTATGTAAAATAAAAGAACATTATCAAATATACTGATGAACGTAATAAAGCAAAAATAAGTGTATACATAAAAATGAAATACCAAGCACTGTACAGTCTACTAATTCTCTGCACAATGTCCTACTGTGGCATAATATATGCTGCAGGTCCTATAATAAAGAAAGTAATGTCACTGATCACAAGATAAGCCCCATAAAGACATTTAAACTATGTTCTATGTGGTCCACACAACTAGCACTCAACAGGACAGGTGTACTGATTGACTGATTCATCGTCTGCAAGAAGGGTACTACAAGTGATCCATAAAGCTATCATCCTATATCCTTGGCAGCGACTTGTTGTACAATCTTATAGTATATCTGAGCTCAAAGATAGTGAGGTATCTCAAACAGAACGACCAACTCTGTGCCGACCAGCACGGATTCCAGAAACGTCGATCGTGTGAAAACCAATTCGCACTTTTCTCCTGTGACATTTCCCGATTTTCGAAAAGCATTTGACTCGGTACCACACCTACGCTTATTGTCAAAAGTACAATCGTATGGGGTATTAAGCGAAAATTGTGACTGGACTGTGGACTTTTCAGTAGTGGCGATGCAGAATGTTATCTCGGATGGATAGTCATTGTCAGATGTAGAAGTAAGTTCAGGAGTGCCCCACGGAAGCGTTTTGGGACCCTTTCTGTTCGTGTCGCGTATTAATGACCTTGCAGACAATATTAATAGGAACCTCAGATATTATGCAGATGACGCAGTTATCTATCTCGAAGTACTGTCTGAAAGAAGCTGCACGAATATTCAGTGAGATCTTGATAAGATTTCAAAATGGTGCAAAGACTGGCAACTTGCTTTAAATGTTCAGAAATGTCAAACTGTGCACTTCAAAAAATAAAAGAACTAGTATCTTATGACTATAATATGAATGAGTCAATGTTGGGATTGGTCAGCTCATTCAAATATCTGGGTGTAACACTTTGTAGGGACATAAAACGAAAGGATCAGATAGGCTCAGTCATGGATAATGCAGGTGGTAGGCTTCATTTTATTTGTAGAATACTGGGGAAGTGCAATCAGTCTACAAAGGAGATAGCTTACAAATCACTCGTGTGACCTATTCTAGAATATTGCTCAAGTGTGTGGGACCCAAACCAGGTAGGACAAACAGGGGATATTGAACATATACAGAGAAGGGCAGCAAGAATGGTCACAGGTTTGTTTAATATGTGGGAGAGTGTCACAGAGATACTGAAAGAACTAAACTGGGAGACTCTTGAAGATAGACAAACTATCCCATTAAAGTCTATTAACATAGATTCAAGAACCGGCTTCAAATGACAACTCCCCCTGATTTATTGCTCACATAGGAATCATGAGGATAAAATTAGAGTAATTACAGCATGCATTCTTCCAGCACTTCGTATGTGAATGTAATAGGAAGAAACCCTAATAATTATTACAATGCTGTGCACTTCATGGTGGTTTGCACAGTACAGGTGCAGATGTAAAACGTCTCTTCAGGGTCAAACAGCTATGTCACATTTCTTGAGTCAGGGTGTTGCCTTGCTTGCTGTACGTTGAATATCCACTCGGACACGGCATCTGGAGCACAGCAGACTGCCAGGATTACAATGATCATCACAGCTTCGTTCGACCCAGCAGTAAGGAGAGGTACACCTATAGTAATGCAGCCAGCGAGAACAACCAGACACGTTAAGTGGAGCCATGTCATCTTTTCAAATGAGTAATTCAATGGCTCTACCGGTGTGTGGATGCTCTGAGGGAAACAAATGTTGCCAGATTGCTTTCCTCGCAATTACTGCCCCCCCCCCCCCCCCGCCCCTCAGTCTTTAACACTAACAAGGAACAAACACAGTTTTTATGTTACCCAGTACATGTGCATCCTTAAAATGATCTCAGACACATTTCTGTGCAATCTTGCCAGGTGGCATGGCTGTGATTAGCAACACATCATTTGGATTCCTAGTGCATTAGTTAAGGTGATACAATGGATGCCAATTGTGAGCAAAGAGTGGACTTTTAAGTTCTGCATCAAGCTCAGGAAAACCCCTAGCAAAACATGGCCGATGATTAAGCAATCGTATGACTTAGAGAAAGCTTTTGACAATGTTGACTGGAATACTCTCTTTCAAATTCTGAAGGTGGCAGGGGTACAATACAGGGAGTGAAAGCCTATTTACAATTTGTACAGAAACCGGATGGCAGTTATAAGAGTCGAGGGACACGAAAGGGAAGCAGTAATTGGGAAGGGAGTGAGACAGGGTTGTAGCCTCTCCCCGATGTTATTCAATCTGTATATTGGGCAAGCAATGAAGGAAACAAAAGAAAAAATCGGAGTAGGTATTAAAATCCATGGAGAAGAAATAAAAACTTTGAGGTTTGCCGATGACATTGTAATTCTGTCAGAGACAGCAAAGGACTTAGAAGAGCAGTTGAATGGAATGCGCAGTGTCTGGAAAGGAGGATATAAGATGAACATCAACAAAAGCAAAATGAGGATAATGGAATGTAGTTGAGTTAATTCGGGTGATGCTGAGGGAATTAGATTAGGAAATGAGACACTTAAAGTAGTAAAGGAGTTTTGCTATTTGGGGAGCAAAATAACCGATGATGGTCGAAGTAGAGACAATATAAAATGTAGACTGGCAATGGCAAGAAAAGCGTTTCTGAAGAAGAGAAATTTGTTAACATCGAGTATAGATGTAAGTGTCAGGAAGTCGTTTCTGAAAGTATTTGTATGGAGTGTAGCCATGTATGGAAGTGAAACATGGACGATAACTAGTTTGGACAAGAAGGCAATAGAAGCTTTCGAAATGTGGTGCTACAGAAGAATGCCGATAATTAGATGGGTAGATCATATAACTAATGAGGAGGTATTGAATAGGATTGGGGAGAAGAGGAGTTTGTGGCACAACTTGACTAGAAGAAGGGATCAGTTGGTAGGACATGTTCTGAGGCATCAAGGGATCACCAATTTAGTATTGGAGGGCAGCATGGAGGGTAAAAATCGTAGAGGGAGACCAAGAGATGAATACACTAAGCAGATTCAGAAGGATGTAGGTTGCAGTAGGTACTGGGAGATGAAGCAGCTTGCACAGGATAGAGTAGCATGGAGAGCTGCATCAAACCAGTCTCAGGACTGAAGACCACAACAACAACAATGCAGACGAGGCACTTTCAAGAAGTTGTTTCTCCGAGTAGCACAAAAGGCAGAGATTCAGTGTGAGAAGATCCCAGAGCTGGTTGCCCATTTACAGCACCTACTGATGCAAATGTGGAGCATGTAGGGCAGTTACTGCTAGAAGACCATCACGTAACTGTGCATACGATATCAGAACAACTTAAATTCAATTATGATGTGTGTCATAAGAGTTTACGCAAATATTTAGGGAAATGCAATCTTAATGCAGAACTTGTGCCTCATACGCTAACAGGAGAACAGAAAGAGGAAAGATGAAGAATTTCTGATGAACTACTGGATGGAACCAAACGTGATCCCACATCTCTGTCAAACATTATTGCTAGGGATGAAAGTTGGTGCAACCAGTACGACCCTCACACGAGGTGTTAAAGTGCCAAATGACAGAGTCCCAGATCACCAGACTCGAAAAAAGTCAAATGACAACCTTCAAGAACAGAGACAATGTTGATCGCATTCTTTGATAGTAACGGATTAGTTCACAGACTATGTTCCTCCAGACCAACCAGTAAACTAAACTCTTTACACAAAAGTCTCAAAACGTTTGTAACAAGCAATTATATGTTGCCACCCTGATTTCTGTCATCTTCAGAACTGGTTCTTACTGCAAGACAATGTAAAGCTCCACATCGCATTACGTGTAAACAAGTATCTGGCCAAACATTCTGTTATTGCCATCCCACAACTGCCATATTTACACGACCTATCGGCCCACTATTTCTTCTCGTTTCAGTGAGTTAAATGGCAAGTGAAAGGAAAGCTTCATCGGAGATATCCAATGAGCTGTGACGAACGAGCTTACAAGCATCGTAGTTGAAAATTTCCCTCCTTGCTTCCAAAATTTCCAGAAATGTTGGCAACTGTGTATAGATAGCCAAGGGAACTACTTAGGAGCTAGAATCATTACTTGGTAAGTACAATTTTATATTTTTAAAGAATCTGCCCTGGAGCTTTTCTGACAAAGTGAGTACAAGGGTGCAGCATCTGACATGGTGCTACGGGTTGCCATTGTCTACACAACACAAGTATCCCTGTTTCAAAAGGCTGGTAATTTTGTAAGTTGGTATTAAGGCTGGTGCTCTATCTTGGAGGTCTCTGTAGTGTTTCCTTTCAACAAGATAACACAAGACCACACATCGCTCATTCCATTCCGACCCACATACAGACTCCACATATCTCACCAACTGGAACTGCCCGGTCGAGGGTTATCGACACCCTGGCATGCCGACACTCGCCAGACACTATTGTTGCTGAACTATGACACAGTGTTGAAACGGCACAGACTGATTTAGTCACATCTGTCAACCGAGATCAGCTCTTCTCAATGTCAAGTTGGCTGGAAACTCACCAACGTGAACCTGCATTCGCTGAAAACATCAATTTCTGTCAAGTTTTAAACTGTTTTTCACTGACAAGTCACGACAACTACAGGCTTAAGTCTAGATTGAGGCCAGAGGCAGTCACAGTGGTGCTTACTAACTACTCATAGGTTGGCAATATGCCAGTTTCATGTAGCCAGTGGGATGATTCTTTAATGTCACCAATGAGAGATGATAACAGAGGCCCCAAAATTGATACCATTGTCTTGTTTGACATTTTTCAGTGTATTAGAGGGTTTCAAAAGAGTAGTATTTTGTGATTACTGTAGTGAGTGCTTTAAAGTGGACTCATACGAGTGATTTATTTCTTCGAGACGAAGTTGGTTGTTGCTGCATATCTCTTGGATTAAGTGCAGAGATACAAAAATGTATCAAATATTGTGGATGGAATCATCTGGAATTGCAGAAAAAGCCACCATTTTGTTTAAGTGCATCAACTGTTTTTAATCAAATCATCGTAGAAGGTAGGTGAATCGATGTTTATTAATAACAGAGTCACACATATGATATATTAATAAACATTGTTCCACCTACCTTCTCTCACGATTTAATAAAAGAGCAACGATCTGCCTACCGCCTCCCACGGTTTCATAAAAAAAACATAGATTCACTCAGTGTGCTGGCGCAGATCAATTGCGTAGCAACAGCGAGCAGAGAAACATTTCACTGCTTTTTCGAATATATTGTGGGTTGCAACACTGTCCTAAAGCTGTGACTCAAACAAGGAGCTATTAAATTTATAATCCTCATTTCCAGCCATGTTTCACCCTTCCTTCTGAAAGTATTACTTCAAAACATGTCGTCTGCCTGCTGCTCTCCATTGGCTGTGTAACAAAAACAGCTGACACACCCTCTTCTCTTAGCATCACACCGCAGCAAGTGCTTACAACATTACTGCATGAAAAACTTAAGTACACCACTACCCCCAATCTACATTTTTACCAACAACACTTAACACTCACCTCCTTCCCTGTCGGTTACGGTCATTTTATGACCTCTGTTCTTATGCCGTGCTCAATGTCTTCAAGTGGTACACCATTCCTTGTAGACATTTTGATCGGTCCATGTTGACACACAAACAAATCGGGAAACACAATGGCTCCACTCTGCCATTCGCATATGTCTTCACATTGACCCACCATACTTCTTTCAGTCACAGTGTGCCATGTGATCACCTGATGTCAGTTCCACACTGTCTACATGATTCCAAGAGGACTGGTCTGTTCTTTTAATGGTGTGATTAATATATTGCCTAGTGAGGTCAGTTAACTACATATGTAACAACAGGGACATGTTTCCCAAACACTGCTACATGTCATGCAACTATACAATGTGCTCCATTTTTTGCCAGGGGCATAAAGAGAATTTCCAGTACTTGAATTTAAGAAACCAGATAAAGTGTAGGAGGTATAGTACATTTATAGCTATCCAATCAGAATGTTGTGATATTAAACTTCTTGCTCTACGTTACATGTGATGTCATTGAAGACATTTGCACCAGAGTTACATTACTTCAAACTAACTCTAAACAAGGACGCAAAGCCTAAACAATAATAATTTTCTGGATATCGTATTGCGACTGTGAAAAGTTCAGCTAACAGTCCTAGTACCACTGAAGCCAGTATGACCCCATAAGTGCATTGGAAGTACATAGATCTCCCTCATTTTGATAGCAACTATTTTCAAAAGGTATTACCTTTTCCCTCAGATTCAACTGTATCCAATGATGTTTTGTTCATTTTTACCCTTGCAACACATTAAAATTTATTCATACAGCTGTAATGTATGTTTTTATGTTAGTTTATTAAAATACAGTGAAGATGTCCTGTGGAAATTTCTTGTGTCTTTATTACCCTAGTGGTACCCAGCGAAATAAAAAAATCCGGGTAGCAGTAAAAGTACCGGAAATCGAGTGTAAGGCTTCTGCAAGATGAGTGGTTATCTACTTTACACAATTTTCATACCGTTTAATTTTGCTGAATATTTTATGTAACTGAGGTGCATTACTTCAAAAGAAAATTTAGTAAGACAACAGGAAGTAACCCTTTAGTTCAAAATAATGGGTGGTCCTTCTAACAACAAAACATGATGAACTGAATACATTGATAAGTTTATCTGTCTGTTGCCTCCATTCTAACTTGTTATCTAACTGGACCCCACAGAATTTCACACACTGTGTTACACATAGCAAAGGACCGTATTTTGTACCTCTGGTATTCATCTCATTAGCAGATATACTGCTATGACAGTTAATTCCAGCTACATCTAAATTCTGCATCAGCTATAGATAAGATGGTACGTCAGGCTCCAGACCAGACTTACAAAGAAACACGTATCACGTTAACAGAATCTTCTGTCCGTTCTTGGTAGAACAACATTATGATAAATGAAAAGCACCAGAAATAAAGGTCTGAAAATGGCCTTGTACGCCTAAAACCGGTTAACACAATAAAAGAAATATCCTAGAACAAAAGTAAACTGATGCTTTTCATTTATCAACACATATCACACTAATATTAGCACTATGCCTTTTCTTCAAAACAAGATGTCCACATGAAACCTCCCTGATTTCCAAATACAATTAAAAAACATTTGAGACGCAAACACTTCCAGTTTAAGGTGCCATGTGAAGCATGTCAGAAAGCGCTGTGCAGAGATCTTTGTAAACAACTCCATTTGTTTTGTTTCAGGTGCTAAATAATTACCAGTAATCAAAACACCTCAAGAGAGGCACCAGTGTGTAGTACAGTACGTGGAGAAAAAAATCACTCTAGCTCTCCAAAGAAATTTCCAACGTGAATTTCTGAGACATTAAGATGACGAAGGCTCGGTACGACAAATTGCTAGTCACTACGAGTGTAAACAGACAGACAGGTACTGGCAGAAAACACAACTCTGATAAAGTGCTCGAGGAGATCAGAGACACCTTCAGAAGAAGCTCATCAAATTCAGTTTGTTGAGGAGCACAAGAGCTAAACATCCCTCACTCAACAGTTCACAAGGTGCTGCACAAATTCAATTGTACACCTGCAAAGTTGAGTCTGTGTAAGCCCTGAAGCAAAAAGACTAGCAGCTTCATGACGAATTTGCTATAGAGATGTTGGACTGGATCAGGCACAACCCCCATCTAGGGAATGTCATTTTCTCTAATAAAAAACCCACCACAGGAGTGGAAAGGTTAATCAAAACAACTTTTGCGTCTGGGGTTTTGGGAAACCCACAGTTTTCAGAAACATATCAGAGTGAGGCAAAAGGGAGATATGTTGTGTGCGCTAATAAACGGCAGCATAGTTGGACAGATACAAACATTGAACAGTCCGTAACAGGAATTTGCTGCCCCTCAGCCTCTTCTGCTTCAGTCAAATGTGATCTTCTAGGATGACGGCGCACCACCGCACTGCAGTTCACATTTTTGTGGCTTCCTGAACTGGACATTTCCACCCTGATGGACAGGATGTGATTGACTGACAAAGTGGCCACCATGGCCAAAACATAATAAACCTCTGTATTTATTCCTGTGGGACTGTGTGAAAAACAAGCCTGTACGTGACCTTGTCAATCTCCGCAGAAGAATGCAAGAGCCTCCATCACCCCAGATGTGCTTGTGCACAGCTTTACGTGATACCACAAAACCCAAGCACCTAGGTCTCATAGTTTTATATATATATATATATATATAAGATGATGAGACTTACCAAACAAAAGCGCTGGCAGGTCGATAGACACACAAACAAACACAAATATACACACAAAATTCAAGCTTTCGCAACAAACTGTTGCCTCATCAGGAAAGAGGGAAGGAGAGGGAAAGACGAAAGGATGTGGGTTTTAAGGGAGAGGGTAAGGAGTCATTCCAATCCCGGGAGCGTAAAGACTTACCTTAGGGGGAAAAAAGGACAGGTATACACTCGCACACACACACATATCCATCCACACATATACAGACACAAGCAGACATATTTAATAGCTTGTGTCTGTATGTGTGGATGGATATGTGTGTGTGTGCGAGTGTATACCTGTCCTTTTTTCCCCCTAAGGTAAGTCTTTCCGCTCCCGGGATTGGAATGACTCCTTACCCTCTCCCTTAAAACCCACATCCTTTCGTCTTTCCCTCTCCTTCCCTCTTTCCTGACGAGGCAACCGTTTGTTGCGAAAGCTTGAATTTTGTGTGTATATTCGTGTTTGTTTGTGTGTCTATCGACCTGCCAGCGCTTTTGTTTGGTAAGTCTCATCATCTTTCTTTTTATATATATATATATATATATATATATATATATATAAAGTCCAGGTCAATTGTCGGGCTACAGCAGCTGGAGACAGTGTCCATGTGTGTCTAGTTGGGCTTGTGTGAAAGAGTGTGTGTGTGTGAGAGAGAGAGAGAGAGAGGGAGAGAGGGAGAGAGGGAGAGAGAGAGAGAGAGAGAGAGAGAGAGAGAGAGAGAGAGAGAGAGTGGAGGGGGGGGGGAGTGTTTTTCTATTTCTGAGGAAGGATTTTTTGTCCCACAGCTTAAAAGTGTACTGGTCTCTTCATTGTGCCTGTCTGTGGCTCGATACCTCCATTATGTGGGAAGAAGCGATGTATCCTTTTCATGACACTGCAGTTCTTTTTAATTGTATTTGCAAATCAGTGACATTTTATGTGGATATCCCTCATATCTAAAGGAGTTCCTTTGTTTTACAAATACCAGATGAAGAACTAAGATTAAGATCAAACCTCTTACCCGATCACATATTGCTTGTCATACCACAACTTAGCATCTTGGGCAATACTCTTCCAACGGATGCACACCTTCTGCAAAAGGTTGACATTTTCACTCAAGCTCATGTACGAGAAGATCTCCAGCATTATCTCATCTGGCAAATCATCTACAGTTGTGGTCATAGTGGGCAGTTCAGAAGTGTGGCTGTTAGCTGGCAGCGTACCGTCTCCTGTTGACCGGTGGCAAGTTGTGTCTTTCTGTTCTAAGTTTGACTGCAGCTGCACATTTGCTAAGTGTTTTGCAAACACAATAGGTGTACAAGACACACTGGGTATAACTGTGGTTTTCGTGTCATCTGATTTTATCAAAGCCAGTATGGTAAAACTTCCCCATAAGTATTTACACGCGCGGAGTCGCTGTCGGAGCTTGTGTCTGCACCTGTGACAGTAAAAATACGACACACATCACAAATAACAGAATTACAGGTGACAGTTGCTATGTTAAAAACTGGACTATTCCCAATAGACTGAGTTCTATTCAACATAGATGAGCTGTTATCAATGCTGACCTGTCAGAAAAACCCAGAAGGTAGTTAAATTTTGCCAGAATGAAAGTAATTCTACATAAATGTCCAGCCACAGCCAGTATCGGGCAAAATATACATAATCTGAACCTGCTAGTGTGCAGGTCTGTTGAAAAGAAGCCTTTGAATCTGAAGGAATTGCAGTGATGTGTGGTGTTTATTTCATTAGCATTGTTTGTCGTGTGTGTGTGTGTGTGTGTGTGTGTGTGTGTGTGTGTATATATAATGCTTCCATGCAATAAAGTTTGTGTTGGCAACACCCTTACCACAGCTGCACTACCGCTTCCCATCACATCACTGAAATTAAGTGCTGTCGGGCTGGGCTAGCACTTGGACGGGTGACCATCCGGTCTGCCAAGCACTGTTTGTAAGAGGGGTGCACTCACTCCTTGTGAGGCAAACTAAGAAGCTACTTGACTGAGGAGCAGCAGCTCTGGTCTCATAAACTGACATATGGCCGGGAGAGCGGTGTGCTGACCACGTGCCCCTCCGTATCCACATCCAGTGACGCCTGTGGGCTGAGAATGACACAGCAACAGGTCAGTGCCATTTAGCCTTCGTGTCCCGTTTGGGCAGAGTTTTAGTTTTTTAATACAGTTGTGTTCAGCCTACTGGTCATGTTTTCCTTATGCCTAATTAAAAACAGGAATCACATTACCAGCCAAGCAACAGATCAGTCTGATGATGTAAATAAAATTGATAAGCATCAAACAGATCCCAAAATGAACATGGGATCATTTAGTGTAATACATGATGTGACTAAGTGATAAATCCAAATACAATTTTAATTATTATTTCCCCTCTCCTACTGGCCAAACAACCCATATTACAGATACAAAGGCTGAGGCCCACCGAGGGCACAGAGGATAGTGCACCTGCAGGGACTTATCCCTTGCACGCTCCCCGTGAGACCTACATTCCCAACATGTCCACACCACTATGATGGGCAAACATCTACTAGGCGCACTACGAATGTAGTGGTGTGAACATGTTGGGAATGTAGGCCTCATGGGGAGCGTGCAAGGGATAAGTCCCTGCAGGCGCACTCTCCTCTGTGCCCTCGGTGGCTCAGATGCATAGAGCGTCTGCCATGTAAGCAGGAGATCCCGGGTTCGAGTCACGGTCGGGGCATACATTTTCAACATGTCCCTAATGCAGTATATAATGCATGGTTGCAGGCTAGCAAAGCTGCATGGTCATTAACGGTAACTGTTCTTTCGGGAACAGATACTACCGTCATATATAGAATCTCAAATACCTCTTACATACCAAATTAATTACAACATTAGAGCAAATATGTATCCACTTGTTCTAACAATGAGTGTTGTGAAACAAGTCTATAAAAAGGGAAGTAAGGAATAAGGTTACAAATACACACCAACATCATAATTCCCACTTCAGTAAGATATTTAAAAGTATTATTGTGCGCCAACTCATTACGCTTTTGACAAAACAGACTACTTTTAGATTCTCAGCACGACTTCAGAAAAGAGCTACACATGACCACACCACTACACAGATCTTCCACGAAGTGTACTGTCCGTTGAACCTGAGGACTGAGACTACAAGTACATTTTTAGAGCAGACAATAGTTTCTGACACTGTTAACCACAGTTTACTTATAAAAAAAAAAAAAAAAACCTGGAGTATTGATTTGAGGAGCCATCCACGCATCTTCTGCCCACATACCGTTCAATCATAAGCAGTCAACTTAACTGACATACAAATTAGATGAGGAAATCTCAGGGTTGAATCCTTGATCCCTTTCTCTTCCTCATACACGTTAATTTTCTAGATAGAACACAATTTTTATTTTGTTTAACATCCAAAAATCTTTCACCAAAGCTGTAGCATCCACATGTCTATGAACATTACGAATTTGTTGACAGATTTGTGGTTGTTTATATTACATATGGACTTCTGTTTTAAATTATCTGTGCCCTATGACTGACAACAGATGTCAGCCCAAGTCTAAATTAACAGATTATGTCATCTAGAGCAAAAGGATGTTGCAGCAATCTATGCATTTTAGTTTAGAATATAACCTTTAAACTACATATTCCGGTAGAACAGTGACAGATGTTCCTTTCTTATGAGTACGGCTGATGTATTTGACCTGTCCTGAGCTGTACTTTGTTATTATTTGCCTGTTAAATGTGTTTCTGTTGTGTTTATATTTAAAATTATCTGTGAACACCGGTAAAATTTCACGAGGCTTCTAAAAATAAATTAAAAGGGTTTCTGATTAGCATCTTCTACTCAATAGTTCAATTTTTAAATATAAACTGGTAATTTTACGGTAATTTAATTATGTCATGTAAACAAACCTTGTGTTAAACTGACACGTTCCACATCGTTGTAAAGTGTCGCAGTCATGATCTATGAACAAGTGTTAATTCAATTCAATTTAATCTAATCTAATCTTCTCCTGTGGCCATCGATAAAATTCTGTGATGCTTTGGTTTGGAAAACTTGCGTGGTTTGTTTGTTATCGCTTGTGCTGCGTATTTTTAATAGTGCATGCGTGAGTTGTCCGTTGTTCATTGATGAATTCTGTTTGCTATTTTGTTGCGGTTACACGCACACTTTTCACTACCCGCACAATTTACGTTTCAATGTAAGACTCCACATCTCACCTTTGACATCTGACATCACAGGGTAGGGTAGCATTTCATTTCACGCTAGGTGAGGAGAGCCCTACGTCAACACGCGTCATCATGAGTTTCACGAGTTGTCCTATCGACTGTTGTGTGGATCTTGAATCTGCACTGTTCTTTGTTCTTAGTTGATTTACAAGATGAAGGCAAAATTAAATCGAACTAGATGGTTTAATATTTCCAGCAACATTCGGCATTACTTCCAACTTCAGTTTCTCAGTTAAACGTTTCTGCCCACATGAATTATGTACAATGCATTGGCTTTTATAAAAATACGAAACACTTTAATGTCTCCCTATTTCACGTTTTTATCCACATGATTTATGCACGATTAATCGGACTAAAAAATGCCTAGACACTTTCGTTATAGTTATGATTTCTTCTTTCAGATATTCGTAATGTTCATGACACACACAATAACATCCCACAAACTTTGGATTGCAGCTTAACAATTAATTATTTCACGTTTCTATCCACACGATTTATGCACGCTTCATCGGATTAAAAAAATGACTAAAAGCTTTTTTTAAACTTTCGTTATGGTTCCTTCGTTCAGACATTCATTATGTTCCTGAAACACATAATACCATCCCAAATGGTTGGGATTACATCTTAATAATTAATTCAACTGGGATGAGCGTAACCAACGAGTTAAAATTTCATAGAGTGGCTGAGATACTAGTTACAGCGCTCCTAGCGGCAACCAACGCTAACTCGGCCGCCATGTGCTCCTTAGTCAAAACATAAGGAAAGCGTTACTGTTGTTTGTGTTGGAAGTGTGTCAGCTGTTGTGATATTACTGCAATATTTAACTTTTCTAGTTGACTTTTTTGTTACAAAATATAAAGTCAACATGCCTGCAGTGTGTTCAGCGTTCAACTGCACAAATCGCAGCGATAAAACAACAAATATTTCATATAATAAGTAAGTATATTAGTACAGAAATACGACACACGTTTTTTAATGTTTATTAGTCATTTGCATTGGAACTGTAATTATGCTTAAGACAAATGCAGGAAAGTAATTTATTTATCGTTGATTACAGATTTCCTTTAAAAGATAAGGAAATTACAAAAAGATGGGTTATAAATATGAAGCAAAACTGTTTTCCTACTACAGCCAGTTACCTCTGTTCAGCTCATTTTGAAGAGAAATATATGTACCACACGAATGTCCAGAGGCGCCTTTTGTCAAAAGCAGTACCTACTATCTTTAACTTTCCACCACATTTACAAAAGCAAGATAAAGTATTACGACCACAACCCAGAAAGCGATCTTTCGACAATTTGCAAGATAGTGCTGTTACAGTGACATCATTAGCACAAAGTAAGTCAATAATGTAATTTTACTCCATGTTCTTATTACTTTGAATTACATACTTTCTATTATAATCTTATGGTGTAACTCTGTTATAAACTTATGATGTAACTGCATTCTTTCAGTGCCTGTCGGACCCACATCTGTTTCTGCTGACCACAATTACTGTCTACCAAGCCCTAAGAAGTTGAAAACACAATATAACAGAGTACAAGCAGAGAATGTGCGACTAGAGAAGCGGATAAAGCAAATGAAGCAACTTAGTGTACGACACAAAAGAAGAATAGTGCAGTTACAGACTTTAGTTGCTGGTTTGAGAAGAAGGCTATGTAGTTCAGTTTCTTATATGTTAAACAGTGAACATGTAGTTGGTTTGTTGAAGGAGCTATTGGAACTTCAGTGCAGTGCTAAAGTATGCCATTATTCTCAGCAAATAAGGAAATTTGCCCTGACCCTACACTTTTATTCTGCCAAGGCATACATCTACTTACGAAAATTTGTGAAATTACCCCACCCAAGAACGCTTCGCCGTTGGGCAATGTAACACATACTTCAAATAAATTCTCGTTCACAGTGTACTGGTTTTTGAGACTTTGACTGTTTACTTTGAAATAGCGACAAAAATATCGCATTTCTGCGCCCGTTACTGTTTCTAATAGTTAACCACAGCATGTTTAGAAGTTTCACCATAATATTCTGGTGGTACCTGCTCTAATTGCATTAATTTATGGGCAACAAGTAACGTTATAGTGGATGGAGAGACTCATTTGAGTTGTCTTGTAGTGTTATCTACATCGAAAAGTTTAGCCACATTTCGACAAAAACATCCCTTTTTGCTGTCAGTGTACACTGAAATCACTGCTGTCTATTGCTTGTTTTAGAAAACATAAAGCTAGTATGGGCTATTTCAAGTAAGTCAAACGCAGTTACAAGGAGGCGGGACACAGCAGACGAATGACTTGACTAAAGAAAACATGGCGGACAGAACTTCAATTTGCTTCAACCATGGCGGACCTATAGCCACTCTATGAAATTTTAACTCGTTGAGCGTAACAGATGACTCCTGTCACTTCGTTGGTAGACATGTATTTACATTTAGCTTTGACGTTATCGGTAAAACCGCAAAGATCGATATACGCACTCATGTAGTCTATTTAGGTCACGATAACGTAGTGCTGCGTCGCTATGACGTAGGGTTCTCCTCACCTAAAGAAGATGAATGCTACCCGACATCACACCGAGAAGAACTTAAACAACGCTGTAATTTACATCCCCACCACGCCTTTTTGAGCTCTGATCAAGAACCAATGAACAGTCAGGACTGGAAGGCCAATCAAGAAGCGCTATATTTCACACGCGTGCATGTTTAAATTTTTAAACTGTGCTACACGTCCTCTGTATTCTCGCAATTTTTTGTCTATTTGAAGTTCGCTGCAAATTCTATTTAAGCTGTACTCTTAGGTTCTGCTCAACCACAGCATCTGAATTCTTGACGTATTCCGAAATAACCAGTCAAGTATTTGTTGTTGTGGTTGTGGCCTTCAGTCCTGAGATTGGTTTGATGCAGCTCTCCATTCTACTCTATCCTGTGCAAGCTTCTTCATCTCCCAGTACCTACTGCAACCTACATCCTTCTGAATCTGCTTAGTGTATTCATCTCTTGGTCTCCCTCTACGATTTTTACCCTCCACGCTGCCCTCCAATGCTAAATTTGTGATCCTTTGATGCCTCAGAACATGTCATACCAACCGATGCCTTCTTCTAGGCAAGTTCTGCCACAAACTTCTCTTCTCCCCAATCCTATTCAATACCTCCTCATTAGTTACGTGATCTACCCACCTTATCTTCAGCATTCTTCTGTAGCACTACATTTCTAAAGCTTCTATTCTCTTCTTGTCCAAACTAGTTATCGTCCATGTTTCACTTCCATACATGGCTACACTCCATACAAATACTTTCAGAAACGACTTCCTGACACTTATATCTATACTCGATGTTAACAAATTTCTCTTCTTCAGAAACGATTTCCATGCCATTGCCAGTCTACATTTTATATCCTCTCTACTTCGACCATCATCAGTTATTTTACTCCCTAAATAGCAAAACTCCTTTACTACTTTAAGTGTCTCCTTTCCTAACCTAATTCCCTCAGCATCACCAGATTTAATTTGACTACATTCCATTATCCTCGTTTTGCTTTTGTTGATGTTCATCTTATATCCTCCTTTCAAAACACTGTCCATTCCATTCAACTGCTCTTCCAAGTCCTTTGCTGTCTCTGACAGAATTACAATGTCATCGGCGAACCTCAATGTTTTTACTTCTTCATGAATTTTAATACCTACTCCGAATTTTTCTTTTGTTTCCTTTACTGCTTGCTCAGTATACAGATTGAATAACGTCGGGGAGAGGCTACAACACTGTCTCACTCCTTTCCTAACCACTGCTTCCCTTTCATGCCCCTCGATTCTTATAACTGCCATCTGGTTTCTGTACAAATTGTAAATAGCTCTTCGCTCCCTGTATTTTACCCCTGCCACCTTCAGAATTTGAAAGAGAGTATTCCAGTTAACATTGTCAAAAGCTTTCTCTAACTCTACAAATGCTAGAAACATAGGTTTGCCTTTTCTTAATCTTTCTTCTAAGATAAGTCGTAAGGTTAGTATTGCCTCACATGTTCCCACATTTCTACGGAATCCAAACTGATCTTCCCCGAGGTCTGCCTCTACCAGGTTTTCCATTCGTCTGTAAAGAATTCGCGTTAGTATTTTGCAGCTGTGACTTATTAAACTGATAGTTCGGTATTTTTCACATCTGTCAACACCTGCTTTCTTTGGGATTGGAATTATTATATTCTTCTTGAAGTCTGAGGGTATTTCGCCTGTCTCATACATCTTGCTCACCATATGGTAGAGTTTTGTCAAGACTGGCTCTCCCAAGGCCATCAGTAGTTCTAATGGAATGTTGTCTACTCCCGGGGCCTTGTTTCGACTCAGGTCTTTCAGTGCTCTGTCAAACTCTTCACGCAGTATCGTATCTCCCATTTCGTCTTCATCTACATCCTCTTCCATTTCCATAATATTGTTCTCAAATACATCGGCCTTGTATAAACCCTCTATATACTCCTTCCACCTTTCTGCCTTCCCTTCTTGGCTTAGAACTGGATTTCCATCTGAGCTCTTGATTTTCACACAAGTGGTTCTCTTCTCTCCAAAGGTTTCTTTAATTTTCCTGTAGGCAGTATCTATCTTACCCCTAGTGAGACAAGCCTCTACATCCTTACATTTGTCCTGTAGCCACCCCTGCTTAGCCATTTTGCACTTCCTGTCGATCTCATTTTTGAGACGTTTGTATTCCTTTTTGCCTGCTTCATTTACTGCATTTTTATATTTTCTCCTTTCATCAATTAAATTCAATATTTCTTCTGTTACCCAAGGATTTCTATTAGCCCTCGTCTTTTTACCTACTTGATCGTCCGCTGCCTTCACTACTTCATCCCTCAGAGCTACCCATTCTTCTTCTACTGTATTTCTTTCCCCCATTCCTGTCAATTGTTCCCTTTTGCTCTCCCTGAAACTCTCTACAACCTCTGGTTCTTTCAGTTTATCCAGGTCCCATCTCCTTAAATTCCCACCTTTTTGCAGTTTCAATCTGCAGTTCCTAACCAATAGGTTATGGTCAGAATCCACATCTGCCCCTGGAAATGTCTTACAATTTAAAACCTGGTTCCTAAATCTCTGTCTTACCATTATGTAATATATCTGATACCTTTTAGTATCTCCAGGATTCTTCCAGGTATACAACCTTCTTTTATGATTCTTGAACCAAGTGTTAGCTATGATTAAGTTATGCTCTGTGCAAAATTCTACAAGGCGGCTTCCTCTTTCATTTCTTCCCCCCAATCCATATTCACCTACTATGTTTCCTTCTCTCCCTTTTCCTACTGACGAATTCCAGTCACCCATGACTATTAAATTTTCGTCTCCCTTCACTACCTGAATAATTTCTTTTATCTCGTCATTCATTTAATCTATTTCTTCATCATCTGCAGAGCTAGTTGGCATATAAATTTGTACTACTGTGGTAGGCGTGGGCTTCGTGTCTATCTTGGCCACAATAATGCGTTCACTATGCTGTTTGTAGTAGCTTACCCGCACTCCTATTTTTTTATTCATTATTAAACCTACTCCTGCATTACCCCTATTTGATTTTGTATTTATAACCCTGTAATCACCTGACCAAAAGTCTTGTTCCTCCTGCCACCGAACTTCACTAATTCCCACTATATCTAACTTTAACCTATCCATTTCCCTTTTTAAATTTTCTAACCTACCTATCCGATTAAGGGATCTGACGTTCCACACTCCGATCCGTAGAACGCCAGTTTTCTTTCTCCTGATAACGACGTCCTCTTGAGTAGTCCCCGTATTTGTTACAAGCGAGGAAAATGTACATCATTGCTACTTGATGCATTCGCAGACACTTCAGCCGTACTTTCATGTAGATGGCCACATTTTACGGAAATATTTGGCTGAAATAGCATTGCCCTCAACATTCCGAAACGTTGCTGCAGCAGATGTCAATTTTGAGGTATGGCTGGACAATACTGCTGATGTTGCAGCTGTTGTGGGTAGTTGCCGACGTATTGTGGCACAGGAGGTACGCGACAAGCAGCCGATAACTACATTATGAAGTGCGCCTATACGTGTGTGACAGTAACATATAAGCATTTACACTTTTTCTACGTAGTACTTTAGCTAAAACTTAATTATGATACTATAATGTATACTTCTGCTTTGGGGTTACCTAAGAATAATGCACCAATTTCAATGCTTCCACCTTTGTTATTGTTTCTTCTTCCTCCAATACTATTCCATCTTCTCACTATGTGTCCTCACTATATATCCTCTCACTATGTATCCTCTGTCCTCAGATCATTTTGATCCTGTCTTCTTCTCCCTCATGCTTTGGAATCCTTCAGTTTTAACACAATCTTCTTAAAAATCTCTCTTACCGTTGCGTCTTTTTCACTTGTATTGTTTCTTCCCAAAGCTTTCCTAACTTCTTGAAACCAGGCTGTTGTTGTCTTCTTGTCCCAAAGAAATTTAAAATTCTGCCTTTGGTTAACCTGTTTCTGTTCATTCTATTTAAATGTCTAAAACCTTGCAGGCGCCTCTTCCTTAGCATTTCAGTTATGTTTTCTGTGTTGCAGTATACTTTTTCATTACTTCTTAATTTCCATACCTCTGTATTTCTTAGCGAACCAAGTTTTTCTTTCTTTCTAGAACTTCAAGTTTGTGTACTTGGGTCATTCCACGTTAAAGAGACCTTGTGACAAAAAAAATTAAAATGACAATATTACAAATATAACCTTAAAAATGCCAATTTGTTCATTGCAAAATAATCATGAATATGAAAAAATTAAATTTCTACCTTCACTAAGTGTTTAAAGTGCACTACTCTATGGCACCACAGAGAGGTATGTTTTATGCTACTTATAACGGAAATTAAAAAAGCATGACCTAAAGTTAAGAGTTTTTATATTTTCTGACAACTGTGCTGGGCAGTTTAAAAATAAATATACTTTGTCCAATTTATTTTATTTTGAGAGAGACTTTGGATTGACAGTTGAGTGGAATTTTTTTTGCCAGTTCACATGGTAAAGGAGCCATGGATGGCATTGGAGGTGCACTGAAAAGGAGCATGTGGACAGCTGTTAGATCTAGGAAAGTTATTATTAACAACGCAATTGACTTTTATGACTACACTCTGAAGAATTTTTCTAAAATTAAGGTACTATGGGTTGATAAGGTAACAGTGGACATAACATTCCTATTTTGGATGAAAGGTGGAAAAAGTTACAAGCGATTCCTCAAATCCAGGGCTGCCATTACTTTGGGCCTTATAACACAACTGATTTGCTGGTTTCAAAAACAGCAGAGTCATTAATGACAAGTGTGTCAGTATTTATTACTGAGGAGGCCAAAGTTAAAACATTACATGCAAAAATATGCATAAACTTCTGTGAAGTGTGTAGCTCTGATGATTCTGATCAGGAGACTGTTTCACTATCTGAATCACAAGACAATATTGGAAGTGCTTGTGAGTTAAGCCTAACTAATAAAATTGAAAAGTGTGATTTAAAATTTGGATTATTTGTCTTTTATGCTCCGTGAGAAAAATCGCGACATAGCAGTGACTATAGTTCAATTCTTTTATCTTGGCGGCTCGCGCATGCCCGCCTAGACGTGGGAGATTGCTGCGTTGCCAGTTGCACACGACGCACGCGCCAAGAGAAGCAGCGCCATAGTATAGCATAGTTCGCAAGCTTACGTTTAGGGGGGAGCGCGCAGTTCATGAAGTAAAGCCACCACGGCCGCATTAACCCTTTCGCTGCTACAAATATGTGCTCCCTGCATTCCGCGCTGTGGGCGATTTTGTCACTGCACTGCTCGCCTGTGCAGACACATTGTGTTCCGACTGCTTTGACACTCGTTATCATTCGATTCCACAAAAACTATTTGGCTCAAAAATTAGATTTTTACCTATCTTCTTGACTGATACCTTCCCCCCATAAATGACTTAATTTTGTTTCGATGTTCAACGCAGTTATTATGCAGCATTAAATATAGTAAACCATTGCACGAAATTTTGAAGAGTTTGCAGAGGTAAAGTCCATAAGTATACTTTCCGGATGGTCGATTTTAGTTGCCACAATGTTGAGAATGAAATGTGGACAAGATACCTATATATTTCATTTAATTTAAGTACCACATAAGTGTCGTATGTAATATTCAGAAATATTCCACCTTTCGCGACTGTAACAAAAGTTTTACTTACACTGGGCACGTTTGGCTTTATTTTAAAGCACTTCAATCAATCAAAAGGAAGTAGACAAAATACATTAAACAAAACTGTGGACTTATAAAAACATTAGGACTTGAATATACCATCTGTCAGTGAAGTGCTCAGAGCTATGTCAAATATAATTTTGTGTGTGGCACACACAAACAGCATTTATTTGCTAAAACACTGATGAGCCAACACAAACGTTGAATATTGTGCTACCGCAGCACAAAACCACGAAAGGTGACTCGGCAATGGAGGACATCTGGTCTAAATAAGTCGCTTATTACAGTTGCACAAGAGGGATATATTTCAATACCATTGGTAAAACTGCGACTGTGGAACAAAAATAAGAAATAGAACATGAATACCATTGTGTATGTGCCATACCTTTTCACCTTTCACTTTACAATAAAGCCAAACGCGCCCTGTGTACATAAAACTTTTATTACAGTCGCGAAAGACGGAATATTTCTCAATATTACATACGATACCTATGTGGTACTTAAATTAAATGAGATATTGTTATACAGTAAATATTATATGAATTTTAGGTATCTTGTCCACATTTCATTCTCAACATTGTGGCAACTAAAATCGACCATAAAGAAAGTATACGCTATGGACTTTTACCTCTGCAAACTCTTCAAAATTTCGTGCAATGGTTTACTACATTTAATGCTACACATCAAAACAAAATTAAGTCATTTATGGGGGGAAGGTATCAGTCAAGAAGACGTGTAAAAATCAAATTTTTTGGCCAAATAGTTTTTGTGAAATCGAATGATAAGTGTGTCAAAGCAGTGGGAACACCATGTGTCTGCACAGGCGAGAAGTGCAGTGATGACAAAATCGCGCACAGCGCGGAATGCAGGGAGCACGTGTCTGCAGCAGCGAAAAAGTTAATGAAGAGGCAAAGCACTAGAAATTTCATTCAAACGAATAAAAATCGTGAAGTAAGGCACTCCAATATTGTTTTTGCATAAATAAAATATTAAGCATCGCACAAGGTTTGAACTCATAACCTTTCACTTTTTTTTTTTTTAATCTCATTTTGTTCGTTTTCGTTCGTTGTATCTGCTCTGGGCGGACGTCGAAAGACACCCGTTTCAGTTCGTTGTTGATCCATTAACTCAGTTCTTTTATTACAGAGGGCTGCTAACCCTCTGACCGAACACGCTGAGCTACCGTGCCGGCATTCACTAGGCAGCCCAACACCTTAACCGTTCCGCTACATCGGCTCATCGAACAGTGTAACTCTAACACCTCACCCAACTACTTATAAACACTGTTGGTATGACTATGAATTACCCACGCTTCGTCGAAGTACAATAGGAAATAAACAATTACCGCTGTTCTTTATTGCGAAAAAGCAGTTCGTGAGATTCAAACAAACAGCTTTTCTTGCTATCGCCTGAATTAGGAGTCTTATTGCTTGTTTGGTTTAATTAATTAATAGAATATGAAGCAATTGGTATAAAGAATGCTTTTGCCAAACTTTCTATAAAAGAAAGTCTGCTATCAAGACATTGCTTTTGTTCTATTACTGTATTTATGACTGAACGTTTCTAAAACTGAAGAGACTCGTCCGTGCTCTGCACTGCAGTCGAGATCTGGCAACGTCGTTCTCTGTTCATTGGCTGACTGTGTTTTCTGACGTCAGATGCGCAGAACTAACCTAAACTCGGCCGCCAAGATATATGACGTGCACTTTAATGTAGTGAAACCGGGAGCAGGATGTAAAAATGTCGTAGGGATTAACTCTCAGACGAAATTAATACAAGAAAATGACTTTATCGCCTGTATAATGGGTTCAAACGATGTGGCAAAAAATGAAGCAGATGTTTGCGTGAAAACGCTGCAGAATTTTTTAAAAGCTAATAAATGCCGAAACACAGTAGTCGCCACACTTCCTCATAGGCATGATCTGATTTATAGTTCGTGTGTAAACAAAGAAATTCGGAAAACAAACATTAAAATAAGGAAACTGTGTTCTCAATACGCTAAGTGCGATGTACTGGATATAAAGCAAGCTGCATCGAAATCTGCACACGAAGCATGGAATGCATTTGAACTATGAAGGGAAAAGGTTTGTTTGTGATTGTGTTAGTGAAATAATTAAAGAAAGTCTTGTAAGGGATAGAACAATCTATCAGCTTCCCGATCGTCCTTCCAACAACAGCGAGGAAAACAAAATAAACAAGAAAGAAGAACGAAAATACAACACTGCTGACGTTCCTAATTTAACCTAGAGGTATGTGATGCTGTAAATATGATTCCCAATTACCAAATCGTGAATACGCCGTAACTAAAAATTTATCACCATAATGTGCAATCCCTGCGTAATAAGATCGATGAAATTAACGTACTATTAACACATGAACTTAATTATATCTCAGAGTTATGCATTTCTGAGCACTGGCTTAACCCAGAATTAATCCAGAATACGAAAATAAACAAATTTGTCTTGGATGATTACTACTGCAGGAAAAACAGCAAGCAGGGTGGGGTAACAATTTACACAAAGGATGATGTAGATTTTATTACACTACCTGACTTAACTAGGGCAAATGTCGAAAAGGATTATGAAATTGCAGCTATAAAAATTACTCAGTTCAACCTGGTTATTGCTACAGTTTACCGATCACCATCCGAGAATTTTGAACTTTTCTTAAACAAAATGAAGTCATCGCTAAATAAAGTAAATAAAATGGATTGTGAATTGATAAGCTGTGGTGACTTCAATATTGACTTCCTCACGAATAGTGGAAATAGGGAGACCATTTTGACCCTTGCAACGTCCTACAATTAAAAGGCTGAAGTAAAAGCAGTTACCCGAGTATTTGAAACTTGCCAAACAGCTCTTGATCAGTTTCTAGTCAAGAAGAGTTTACACAACACCTCACTAAAAATTTTCAATGCAGGTTTTAGTGATCATCTTGCTCAAATATTAAGCATAAAAGTTCAAGGCAGTATTATTAACAACATGTCGTTCAGAACAGCATATCGAAGTTATAATCAGCATAGTGTAAACTACTTCAACAACTTATGACAGAAAGAAAAATGGCTAGGAGTGTACAAAATGAACAATATAAATGAAAAATTCAACACTTTCATTGATACATTAACCCATTTCTTTGAACTTGCATTCCCACTGAAAACATTAACCATATAGGGGAACTCTAGAACAAACAGCTGTATCACAAAGGGAATAAGGGTTTCATGCCAGAAGAAAAGACTACTTCATGAAATATGTAACTCAAAAAATTCCTCACCTGTAGTACATGCATACTTTAAAAAATACTCCAAAATATTAAGAAAAGTAATAAAAGCAGCAAAAATAATGCATAATGATGAAATCATTTATAATTTGGCTAATAAATCAAAGGCTATGTGGAGTGTTATGAAAAAAGAATGTGGAGAATACAGACAACGTTGCAAAAATATAACACGATCACATAAAAATAAAAAAATAACAAACCCCTTAGAAATAGCCAAAACATTTAACAACTTTTTCACAGGTGTTGCTGATAATATGTTACAATCAATCTTTAAGAGCACCCAGGCAAATGAATATAAAATAAGTGCATGTAGAGGATCAATGTACATCAGTTCTGTTTCACAAGATGAAGTAGCTAAAGCAATAAAAGGACTAAAAAATTCCAAACCGGCAGGTATTGATGGTATATCTGCAACAATGTTAAAGAAGAGCGCATCAAACCTAATTGAAGTACTCACACACTTATGCGACTGTTCACTTCAGGCAGGCACTTTCCCCGATGTGTTGAAAACATCAAGGGGATAAAGACAATGTAAATAACTACAGACCCATCAAAATTTCCTCCTGCATCTCTAAAGTACTGGAAAAAGTTATGTATGAGAAACTTATGAAATTTATAAATAAAAGCAGCATCCTATGTAACGAACAACAGGGATTCAGAAATAAGAGGTCAACGACAACTGCTGTCTATGAGTGCATCAATTCCATCCTAAACCTGATGGACAAAAAAACAGGAAACAATAGGAGTCTTTATTGACTTGTCAAAAGCTTTTGACATGGTGGGCCATAAAATTCTGCTATCAAAGCTAGAAAGCTATGGTATTCGAGGTCTGTCCAACAAGTGGATCGGTTCCTTCCTGACTAATTGTATGCAGGCAGTGTGCATCAAGCACACAAATATTGAACTAAAAACTGTACCTAATCACTTATCTGACTATAAACAAATTAAATGTGGTGTACCCCAAGGATCAGCATTGGGACCCCTTCTGTTTCTTCTGTACATAAATGATCTAAGCTTAAATGTTGATGCACACAAAAACAATCATATTTGCATTCTGGAATCATATTTTCAGATGACACCACGATTCTACTAAAAGGAGACGACGATGAACAGTTACAGCAGACAGTAAACACGGTCACGAAACAACTTAGCAGCTGGGCACAGAGTATTCAGCTTGTAATAAACAGTAAGAAAACCATTGCTCTAAAATTCCACTATGTTCCTAACAAGGACATGTTTATCCCATCAGTCTCTATCAATGACGAACCAGTTAGTAACAATACTGAAACCAAATTCTTAGGACTTTGGCTGCAGAGTAACATCAGATGGAATAAGCATATTGAATATCTCAATGCAGAACTGTGCAAAACATGTTACCTTCTTTGTTCATTAAAATCATGCTGTAGTGACAAAACAGTATTGAATGCATATCATGCGTACTTTCATTCTCGTCTTAGATATGGGGTCACCTTCTGGGGAAACTCTAAAACAGCTAATAGCACTTTTAAACTACAAAAAAGGGCCATTAGAATCTTGTTTGGGTGCAAGCCTAGAGACTCTTGTAAACCCCTGTTTAAGAAATCTGGTATTCCTCCATTACCATGTGTATACATTATGGAAACCCTTTTGTTCTTTAAATTAAATGTAATAGGCAAGGACCGGAGACTGCAAAAAAACTGTGATATACATGAGCACTTTACCAGACAAAACAGACACTTACATATGACTCAAATCAGCACAGCACTGTGCCGAAAAGGTGCTTTTCACATGGGAGTTAAGCTTTATAACAAACTTCCTGAAAACATAAAAGCTATCACTCAGGTCAATACGTTTGGAAAATCTCTAAAATCATATTTACAGCATCACTGCTTCTACACCATTGAAGAATATTTAAATTTATGAAATGTGTTATATAAATACTTATGTTTAAAGTGTATTATTGTAACCTTAAATATGTATGCCTTGAAATGACTTTCAGCCTGTATATTTATAACTTGACTTGTCCAATGTCTTATGCATAAGCTGCTATGTAGACAACAGGACCAATAAAAAATACAATACAAGACAAAAAGAAGCCAACCCTATCCAAAATTCAATACCGTCACTTGGGAATCTGCCAGAGTGAGGTTGATGAAGAGGGGGATGTGAAAGTAATGTTTCTGAAGTCAGTTGGAAAAAGTAAAACACTTTTTGAACTAGGTGAAACTGATGTTTTTTTGTGAAATCCTGTCAAGTACTACCTAAGGTAACAACACCAGAAATCAATCAACAAGGTAACTGTTTGTACTATGAGTTCAATTTTGAGTTGGATGTTGCTGAAGAAGATTATTAAATGAAGTTTTTAAACCTACCAATAATAAGAAAACATTTTTGTCATAAATTTATTAGACCTAAAAAATGAGGTAAATGTTAAGTAAGTAACGATATCTTGGCCTAGCTGTCCTATAAAATTGTAACAAAATTTTTTGTGTAATAAATAGCTTTATCCTCCAAATATGTTTTCTGAAGTACATACTTTTATTCCAAATAAACTACAATACTTCTTTTCTTTTTATGCAGTTGTAAGAGGTAGATTTATTCCTTCAAGAATCAAATCTGATGCATCTATTTAACAGCCGTAACATTCAATGTAACACCCGTAACAGCAATATATATATATATATATATATATATATATATATATATATATATATATATATATATATATATATATATATATATATATACTGAGTTATGATGTCCAAAAAAATAAAAATTTATATTTCAAAATAAAATTTGGGGCAATACCTCTTAACAGTTGTTTTACAAGTATAAAAGCTTCATCAAGTTTGCAGAAATTAGAGAATTCCCTAACTCATAACAGGGGCCAGGTCTACTTTTGGTAACACCCGTAACACTACTTTTTTAATTAATAACCAGGAGAACAATAAAAAAATTCCAGTATCAACATTTCTAACATGAAATATAATGTAAGCTTTAAAAGTTTTCAATATTATATTCAATAGATATTTTTCCTTGCATTATTTTTCCTGATTTTAAGGTGTGTACATGTAACACCCGTACCTATGGAATTGCCTAGTTTGTAATTCAGTACTATACATTCACTTGCACAAAGACTTTCTGGTTTTCCTACCGTGTTGTTGTGCAGCATTTTCAAATGTTTGGACGGAGACCTTTTGTTGTAAATGTTCCTGATTATACCATATGCCCTCTTTAAATCAAGTGCTGTTTATTATACAGCGAATTTTTCTAAGCCATTTTCTTGGATTATTTCTCCCTACTACTTAAATTTGTTAACTCTCTTTTTGTGTCCAATATCTGTTATTAAGACTTCTGGAGCATTTTTTATGTTTTTCATTCATTTTGTTTTTTCTACAGAGATTCTTAAATTTCTTCGTTATCTATTTCTTCGAAGAGACTGATTTCTATTTCTGCATTTGTTAGGTTTTCAGAAAGAACAGCAAAGTTTCTGCAAATGATAGACAATGAATTTCCATACCTTTTTTATTAGTCCCCAGTCTTATTAGTGATAGCTTATGTTCTTAGAGTTTTTGTTTCCACTCTCGTAGTATTTTCTTTAAGAGCATTTGAACACGAGGGGAGACAGGCCATCACCGTGCCTTACACCTATTTTTATTTTGAATGCCTTAGGTATCTCATCCCGAAACTTTACTTTCGATTTGGTGTTTGTGAGCATTTCACAAATAAGGTTTGCTAGTTTAGATTTGATGCTAAATTCATGGATCATTTTGTCTAGTGTTTCCCTGTCAACTGCATCAAATGCCTTATTACATCTATAAATGTCACAGCTATGTCTTGAGATGGATGATGGACTTTGAAAATCTGTTCTGAGCAACATCTGCCCTTTCTAAATCCACTATGATATTCTCCCAAATGGCTATCAAGTGTTGCTTTTGCCTGTTCACTAACATTGTTGAAAATGTTTTATAACCCACTGGCAACAGAGATATGCCTCTGTAGCTATGTACATCATGCTTACCACCTTTCATGTGCTCCCAGATGGCTATCATATGTTGCTTTAACCTTATTTACTAATATTGTTGAAAATATTTTATAATCCACTGGCAACAGAGGTATGCCTCTGTAGTTATGTACATCATGTTTATCACCGTTCTTGTGCAAAGTGTGGATAAGAACCACTTTCTAATCTTCTGGAATCTTTTCACTTGCCAATATTTCTTCAAGCATGTTCCAAAGGTTAGTTACAGTTTCTGGTTGAGACCATTTTATAAGTTCAGCTGTAACACAGTTTTCTCCACTGGCTCTGTTGTATTTATTGCTTTTTTTTAAATTATTCAACTGTAGGTGGTGGATCTGCTTATGTGTTTTCATGAAGGTCTGGGAATTCTAGCTCACAGTTCGGTTCTTCACAGTTCAGGAGTTGTTCAAAGTGATTTCTTACTATTTCTGGGTATTGCTTAGGCTTATTTTACTATTTTCAGATCCAGAGCAAATACTTGGTTAGATGATTTTTTAACATTTGATAGAAATTCTGGGAGATAATTTTAAGAAAACTGTTTTGTATATAAAGAAGTTGTGACTTCTCAAACGATCATTTAGCATCCTTTATTATTCTTGCTTTTCTTTCATTGTCATTTTAAATTCATCAAGGTGATCTATCCTCCCAGAACATTTCCATTTTTTCCATTGTTTTGTTCTTTCTCTAACTGATTTTTCACAGGTTTCATTCCACCAGACTATCTTCTACATTTTTGTTAGTTCAAAACTTCTTTTGTTGCCCTGTTGATTTCTCTTCTTCCCATTTTCCTAATTTAGCTATTTTAATTTCTTCTTGAGAATGTTTTTTGCCTCTTTTGTGATGTTGAGTATGTCTGTGTTATATTTAACCAATTTTTGCTGTCTCTTTTGGTTTTTAATAGGAGGAAGTTTAAGTTTAATTTTAGTCAGAGCTGTTTCTTGTTACTTTTACATTCATGATTTCTTTCATATTGCTTTGAGAAATAGTCACATGATCTACCTGGAACTCCCTAGTATATTTGGAGATATCCATGTTTTTGCTTCCCTTGGCAGTTTTTTGAAAGAAGTTGACATTAACTTCAGTTGAAATGTTTTATAAAGATTTATTAGTCTTTTGCCATTTTTGTTAGTTCTCTTATAAGCTGGATATTCTCCTATTATTTTTCGAAAAGTTTTTTCCCTCTCTATTTGTTTGGTAAAATCCTGTAGCAGTGTTACAGCATTTGATTTTGGAATTATTACTATTATTATTGTTTTGAATCACGTTCACACTTTTACTTATAAAATACTTTATTAAAATATACATATGTTCACTTTACAAAAGACACACGAAGACTATATATTGCGCCTCATCACTCACGCATATATACACAAACATAGCTGTCACCACAATCGATACTTCTCGAATATACTCGATATAACTTATTCTAGAACGATGTTCTGGAACTTTCTCATATCCGATATAAATGTATTACATAATTCCAACACACCTCCTTACATTTATATCGCGATGTTTAACATATTCCTAATTTTAATGAATTTTTCTTTACATAACGACTTTGTGAATATATCTGCAACATTTTCATTTGAATCTACTTTAACAATATCAATGAGTCCCTGTAAATAATACTCATTCACAAAATGGTAATGCACTTCTATGTATTTTGAATTCTTTGTAAAATTACCAAACTTCGCTGTATTTAATGCTCCTGAATTATCTTCATATATGACAATAGGTTTTTCAAATTTAACATTAAAAATGTCTAAAATATCATGTACAAGTTTCACCTCGCTTACAGCTTCAGACAATGCTACATATTCTGCGAAAGTTGAAGCCTTTGTAACACTCGCTTGTTTTCTTGACTTCCAAAATACAACATTACCAAATAATCTAATTACATAACCAGGACTTTCTATCCACACTATCACCTGCCCAACCTGAATCCACAAAACAATCTAATATCTCAGCACTTTCATTCCTACAATAGTTTAATTTCAAATCTTTAGTTAAATATAAATATTTCAAAATTCTCAAAGCATATTTAAAATGAGTACTACTGTAACAACTTTGGAATCTGCTCAAGTAATTCACACTATAGCTAATATCTGGTCTAGTACCCGAACTTACGTACAAGAGTGCACCTATCAAGTTTCTTTATCTAACGTCATTACAATCTTCATACGCTGGTTCTAACTTTAAATTTACTTCCATTGGAGTTTTGTACAAGATCGAATCTTCAATTTTATATTTCGCAGCTAACGAATCAATATATTTTTCTTGACTCAAACTCATAACTCTTGTTTCACAATCATAATTAATATCGATGCCAAGATATCTTTTTACCTCACCTAAATCTTTCATATTAAATCGTTTTGACAATAAGTTCTTAATCTTAACAATTTTTTCTTTTCTCACACAGCAAATGAGCAAATCGTCGACAAAAATAATCAAATAAATCAAGACATCTCCATCTCGCAATACATAAAGACAATAATCATATTTACTCCTTTTAAAACCTAAACTTCTTAAAAACTCGTCAAGACAATTGTACCAAGCTCGTGAGCTTTCTCGCAAATCATACAATGCTTTATACAATTTACAGACTCTATCCGTACCATCATCATATCCTCTTGGCTGCTTTACATAAACTTCAGATAAAACTTTACAATTTAGAACCGCAGTCTCTACGTCCATTTGTTCTATAACCAAACCTTCTTGACAACAGTATGACAACAAAATCTTTAATGTTTGCATATTGGTTACTGGAGAATAAATATCCTCAAAGACTTCCTTTTGTTGAAACCCCCTGACAACTAATCTTGCATTGTAAACACTTTCTGATTTCTTTGTGAAAACCCACTTTACATCAATGGCTTCTTTATCAACTGGTTTATCTACTAATTCCCATGTTTTGTTTTTGTTCAAACAATCAATTTCCTTATTCATCGCTTTTTCCCAATAATTTGATTCGGCGCTGTTAATCGCCTCCTCAAAGCTTTCCGGACTATTTGCACTGCAAAAGTTTACATAAATAAAATTGCTGTAAACATAATCGTTTAATATTTTTGGTTTTCTTTCTCTAGATGATCTCCTCAACTCAAGTACTTTCTCTGGTTCATGATTATCAGAAAGCTTTTCATTTTTCTCAATTTCCTTCTGTTTTTCTATTAGTTCAGTTTCATTTTCTATACTTTCGTGTTCAGAATCACTAGAATATTCACTTACTGAATCATAATCTTTAAACCCAATACATTTAACACCACTTTCAACAATGTCCACATGTCGAGCAACAACTATCTTATTATTTATTAGCACTCTGTAGCCTACTTCACAATAACCCATTAAAACCCCCAAATCGGCTTTCCTATCCCATTTCGACTTCCTCAGTTGCTCAGGTACTCTTACAAAAACTCTACTCCCATACAACTTCAAATGATTAACATTAGGTCTTTTCCCCAGTAATATCTCATAAGGAGTTTTCTTTTCAATGGTGTTAGCTAAAGTTCTGTTTTGGAGGTACGCTGCTGCACAAACCACTTCAGGCCAAAATCTTGTGTCTACTCGCACTTCGGCTAGCAGACACCGAGACATGTCCATGATGGATCTGTTATACCTTTCAGCAGTACCATTAAGCTCATGCACATAAGGTGGACAAGCATTCAATACAATTCCTTTTTGTCTCACAAATTCATAGACATTTTCATTTAAATATTCCTTCCCATTGTCACATCTTATCTTTTTAACAGTTTTCCCAGTGAGATTCTCAACTTCATTAATATACTCTACAAAACGATTGTATACTTGATCTTTAGATTTTATGGTGTAAACACGAGCTGCCTTACTGTAATCATCAATGAAAGAAAGAAAATATCTTTCCCCATGCATTCCAGTAGTTGAGTGAGGCCCATTTAGATCTGTGTGAACAATTTCTAAGATTTCTTTTGCTTTGGTTCTATCATTTTTAAAAGGAACATTATGCATTTTGTTTTCGATACAGATTTTACATTTCATAAATTCTGATTCTAGTTCTAAAGGAACCCCATCTAACAATTGATGTTTACATAAAGTATTTAGATAATTGAAATTAACATGTCCCAAAATGCGGTGCCATTTTTCCTTTGTTGTCATATTATTGTCTTTACTCATAACATTAACATTAACTTCTCCTTTATTAATAGTACTACTCATTTTATACAACCGACTCTCTTTCCATGCAATCGCAATCAATCCAATAGCTTTATCAAAAATTTTAGCATTATTCCCTACCGATAGAATTTTGTGATTATCTGTAATTTTGGCATAACTGATCAAGTTTTTGTCTATGTCTTTTACAAAGAAAACATCTCGCATATTAATTGGAACCATTTGCTCATAGACAGGAAAATTACTAATTACATTACCAACTTTAGTAGCTTGCAAAATTTTTCCATCAGCAATTTTTACATTTATAGGTTGTTTTAAAGTTATACTCTTAGAAAAATATTCCTCATTATTAATAACATGATCAGTACAGCCACTGTCTAATAACCAATTGATTTGAATTTGATTGTTGTTACTTGACTCTACTGTTCTATTTTGACCTATCATAGAATTAACCTCTGTTATAAAACTACTCATACCATGATCACTCTGATGGTAACCTTGCTTGCTGTGATGCCGACCGCTGCTAAAACCATGCTGCTCTCCTCGACCACGTTGCCTGCTGCCATAACCTCCATGCTGCATGTTGCCGTAATTTCCACGCTGTACATTGCTATAGCCTCCACGCTGCATATTTCCATTACCTCTGTCGCTACTTTGAAAATGTACTCCACGATGCCATGTGCCTCTGTTACTTGTTCTTCCCTGGTTACAATCATGTTTGAAGTGACCTGCTTTGCCACATAGATAACATACTTGCTCCTGATTTCTTGAATTCAATTTTCTTTCTGTGTGAAATGCATTTGATTTTACCTCTTCATTTCCAGTTTTTGCATTCAATAATTGAATCTTACTTTTAACGTATTCAACTGTCTGGTCCTCTTCCTTCAAGACGTCCACTAAGTCCCCAATATAGCTCATTGACTCTGGTGACGTTCGCAGCATATATTTTAACTTCTCCTTTTCCGTTACTTTAGCGCCTGCAGATTTCAGCTCATTTACAGTTTTTTCAAATGCACTGAAAAATGTCCCCGTATCACTGTAATCACTTAACCTCAATTTGTCCAACTTGTTTCTGCATAATATTTGAAGGGCTGTAGACTCTTTCGAATATAATTCATCAAATTTCTTCATGATCTCGAAAGCACTTTCTCTGTCACTCACGAATTCTAGTTGCTTATTTGTGATTGCACCATAAATATAGTTGATAGCCTTCAAGTCCTCTTCATCCCACGTTTCGTTGTCTGAGCTCACTTTTGCCCTCGTAGTCACTGTATGGCATTTCTTCATTTTTAGGTACATGATTATCCGCTGCTTCCAGTTCCCATAGTCCTCGCCATCAAATACAGGAATAGTTATATCAGCCATGTCGAACTTTCTGAATAACACGCGACGGCCACAATATAATATTTAACTTCTACTTTTCTTTTCAATAACCACGCTCTGCTACCATGTTTTGAATCACATTCACACTTTTACTTATAAAATACTTTATTAAAATATACATATGTTCACTTTACAAAAGACACACGAAGACTATATATTGCGCCTCATCACTCACGCATATATACACAAACATAGCTGTCACCACCATCGATACTTCTCGAACATACTCGATATAACTTATTCTAGAACAATGTTCTGGAACTTTATCATATCCGATATAAATGTATTACATAATTCCAACAATTATTGTTCTATTAAAACTGTATGATACCACTGTACATATGATTAATATATTAACATTACTATTTAACATATAATATATATTATATCTACTTGTCTTTGCATATTTTTGTAACTATATTGTATTGTTTTATATATTGAACATACTAATGAAGCCAGTTGTATGGAAAACATACCAATAGACAAATAAAGGTTGTATTGTACAATATTCAAGGGTGGAGAATATTTCATATTTCAGGGCAATATATATATTTGTCCTTGTCAAACAGTTCTCTCTCACTCTCACCAACAGTGCTATAGTCCAGTGTCTGAGCGAAAACAATATACAGCTATATGTAGTCACAAGGAGACAATGACTGTTCATGTCCATGACATACCATAAGTCACACACGTCCTCGGGGTGGTGCTAAAGAATAGTCACTTCAAGGCACATATCTAAAGCCAAGGAACAGAGGCAGCCAAATAATCTCCTGGCCAAAATGAGTTCGTCAGAAGACATGGACTGATAGAGTTATTCTCAAGACCCTGCAGCTATAAATTCTGGACTTGTTATCAAGCTCTGTCCAATCAACATTGAAGGAATAAGTAAATCAAACTGTCAAGTCTTGCAGAAGATTTTATCAAAAAATAATATCAATGTTGTCATCGTTGAGTAAGCACATATTGAAAATGAAGAGCAAATGAATCAGAAAGGAAAAGATGCTGGCTTTGAATTACTAGGAGCAACAGTGCTTATGGGGTCACAACATACGCGTGATTGTCTATCAAGAATGCAAATCTATGCTCTGTATCTGATCTCAATTATATCCACGAAGTTACAGTAAAAATAGGAGAACAAACAGTAATCAATGTATACAAACCCCCAGCTGTCTCTTGGCTTGCACAGGTCATCCTGGTATCATAGCACCCTGCCATACACTTCGGAGATTTTAAAAGCCACCATACTCAATGGAAATATAAGGAAAGTGATGAAAATGATGAAGTTGTAAATTGGGCGGAAGACAATAATTTATGTTTAGTATTTGATACAAAGAATAAAGGAATATTCATATCAGCAGCTTGAAGACAGGAATATCTATGCTTTGTAACAACTAATGAAAATAAATTATCCCTCCAAAGATTACAGTTTTTGTTACAGGACTTCCCAAACTGCCAACTCCGTCCAATCTTAATTGAAATAGGGACAAATATCCCACTCGTTTCATCTTTTTCTCGATCTAGATTGAATTTCAGAAAAGCAAAGTGGGATGTATTTGCTAAAAATCTCGACAAATGTCTTAGTTGGATTGCCCCTAAAGAAAAAAACTACAAGAGGCTTGTTGGAGCAACGAGCAAAGAAGGAAATCCCTAGGGGCTACCAGAATTGATATATAGCAGGTTGGAATGAAACATCTGAGAAACAATACGACGAATTTCTAAAAAGTGGGGACCCAGAAATATCGATAACATACTTCATAACATCAATACAGCCAGACATATTAGGTGGACAGACTGTTGAGTCTCTCAGTTTCCAAAAATCAATTAGAAGAGAAGGGTCATTACTAAGAAAAATTAATGGAAACGAAGCTTAAGTAAGGAACAACACTCATATATATGAGCTAATAGGGTTGTGTCACGTCAAGAGCACGAATGATGGATAAAACTCATACAAGATACATCAATAGCAAACTTACGTTCCTCAAAAAGAACACTAATCAACAATCTCTCTTCTCAAGAACTTTTTCTATACCTGAAATATTTGCTGTTCGTAAAACTCTAAAACCCAGAAGTGACAGATTCCACCCATAATTCTTCTTCATAGTGGGAACTATGCAAAAATATGATAGGGGGATTTCTTCTCTGATATTATGATATCTGGTTCAGTTCCACAAAAACTGAAGCAATCAAAAACAATAGCGAAGACCAGCAAGGCAACAGACCAGCCTAAGAACTATCATCCAGTCGCAACATTGAACACCATTTATAAGTTTCTTGAAATAATTCTATATGATTAGAGTATTCCAGTAATCTTTCAGAACCTTCGTAGTGAGCAAGCTGGATTGTAATCAGGACAAAGCTGCACTGATCAAGTCTTATCTTTAGCAACACTTTGTGACCTCCCCTCTCCTTCTTTCTCTCTCTTGCTCCATCGTCGTCATTTTCTTTTTTTGTCCTCGGCTGTCCACTCTTCCTTCTCCCTTCGTCGTACTGTGGCTATATCTCAAGGTTTTCGACAAAAGGGAGGGAGAAGGGGGCACATATGTGGTTGATCACGATGACATAGTGCTATGGGTGAGTGTCATCCTTATCTCTGCTTTGGGAAGATTGATGACAAAGGCTGAGACATTTCGTTATAAAGGTTAAGTGATCCCTTTTTCAAAAGGTGAAAATTGTAGTGTAGACTATAATGTCTATCGATCTACTAAATTGAAGGCACACGACATAGTTTATAAAGTTTCAACTTTGGATGAAGTTTAGCTGAAACAAAACTCATCCGTTCCAAATGTCATTCACAACGAGCGTAGTTAGTTTTCTGGTGTGTGTGTAGTGGTCACCAATGACTGGAATGATCGTCCCAGTAATTCCCTTACAATCTGTTTATTGGTTGCTAACCAACGTATCAATCAATCGACTATTCTGTAATTACGATATGTCGTTTTCAAACAGTAAATATATGTCGTATTCAAACAGTAAATCATACCCCATTTACTGTAAGCACCAAGAACTATTACTATAACCTCCAATAATTCTTTAATAATTATTACCAAGTTAAATGTCACGAAATTATGAGGAGTATCAATTAACCCTTCATGAGACTATAACGCGCAATAGCCTACCGCATATCTCAAACTTCTCGCCATTATTTCAAAGTCCGCGCGTGATCTGTTTATAATAAAGTTTGGCCGTGGCTCTCTAGAATGTTTTCAAACCAACTCTGGATTATGGATTATCAGTTTTAGGTCAATTCTTTAAAATTAAAGAGGATCTGCATTCGAATAAACTTGAGGAACTCAGAAGTTATAATTTTTTTCAAAGAAAAAAAGCACGCATAACGCAGCATTGTGATCTGCTATGCCAAAAAAAACTCATTACCTATTGATTCTTATACAGTGTCAACCACTCAGGAAAGATTGCACTACAAAAAAATCTCAACTTGAGATGACGTCACGTGTTACTACTGTTTTGGCTCTCCTACTATCACGTGACACAAAGTATGTCTGACTTTAATGGACATCCCAACAAATTACTGCTTAAAGATTTCGTGGGCTACGTGGACGATTACCCATGTAATGCTACAACTTACTGAAGCAGGATACCAAATGAAGCAGTAAACATGAGTTGGTTTCGTTGATCTAAGTCAGCATATTGCACAGTTGGGAGGCATGGACAGCTTTATAAATTATTAGAACTTGTCCCATGCAAACAGACAAACAAAACTGATTGACAACATGTTAACAGTAACTACAGAAAAAAGACACTAGCTGTCCCCAAGTATTGAATAATGGCTTACCACAGGGATCTGTCCTCGCTCCTCTCCTCGCAAAACTTTTGAAACAGCTGAAGGAATCCTAACATCTGATCTATACATCTTAAGTCACTATTCCTGTAAATGGAGGTTACAACAAAACTCAAGCAAAACAGAAGTTTCATGTTTTCATCTGTCCAATAGATTGGCAAACATGCCCTCCATATCAACTTCGACGGAGGCTCGTCTTATGCAACCAAAATACCTTGGGATCACATTAGATAAGACACTTTCTTTTAAGGAGCACATGACATGAACATCTGCTAAGGCCAAAGCCAGAAACAACTTTCTTCATAAACTCTGTGACCCTTGTTGAGGGTTGTCAGCAGACACTCTCCAGGTATCAGCACTTGCATTGACGTACACAGTGGCAGAGTACTACGCGTCTGTCTGGCTTAATAGACCACACGTAAAAAAAGGTAGATGTACAACTTAATAATGGCATCTGCAATGTTAGTGGGGCAATACAATCTACTCCCACTTGCTGGCAACCTTTGTTGAGCCACATTCAATAATGGACAACATATTCCCTGCAGAGCGAAAAAGATCTTTACTCCACTCTCATCACAGAAAGGACTCTCATGGAATCTGAATTCAACACCATCGAAGCATGGAAATGCTGCTGCCAACAAAACTATTCATCATAATAAACAATATTTGCAGCCTTCAGTTGCAAGGTAATTTTTACTCGTTTACCTAGGTTTCGATTCCAGTAATGGAATCTTCTTCAGAACCTATAAATTAAACCACATATGGACATATATTACTCACTAAAAAGCATTATCAGTCTAATGATTGAATAATAAAGAAATCGTGATACTTACAAAAAATTAAATTATTTTGAGAGCCAAACACTGGCCATGTCACAGATTAAAAATTAAAACAAAAGACGCATAATCATAAGATTATGTGAGTCAAAATTAAAACCATTAAGGCGAACGTAGACGGAGCTACGCCGGCCAGAAATAAGGACCACACGTGAGCGGCTCGAAAACTAGGCGTTGTGAGCAGTTACGCAGCGAGGCTCGGCCGCGGCCAAGCGCATGCGCGAGCGCAAGGGCAAGCGCAGGCGCGAGAGACAAACTCTCTCAAAATTACTTAGAGCAAATATACATATAAACAGATGTGACTGAAAGCCGTCCTACAATTGGACAAACGTACCTATTGGTATAGCAACTTTAAACATTTTACCTGAGAATAAACTAACAAAGCGAAGGTATAATTTTTTTTTCCATTTAAATGTTATAGTAAGAGGGCGAAGCCCCGCTACAGTAACTAAAAATTAGTGTCGAAACCATGCGTACTAAGCATAATAAGTTCAAAAATATGATGAATACAAACTACAAATTTATTTTTGTAAAACTAATAAATTTTTTTCTATGCAAATGGAAACTACTTTAACCAAGAAGCTCAACAATATAAGTATTTCTAAAGAAATTAAAAAAGTAAATGAGCTAGAGGTAAATGTTTTATATAATATTACGAACTGTGAATATTTAAATACTAGATATGGAGAAAAAGTTTGTCTAGAACTCAATAATGATTTTTAAAGTTATTTTACCAAATATATACTCTAAATTAATGGATGATTTTGATTTTGAAATAATTAAAAAATACAGATGAAATTGAAATATAAAGGAATGAAGAAACTTAAAAATAGAAATAATGAATTTCATGATACTGAATTCACAATACAAAATTTTAAAAAAATGTACTGATGTCAACTTATTTATTTTATTTATTTACTTACAATAACAACCTAAAATTTTTAAAATAATATACTTTTGTTTTAACTAATACCTTTTTAATTAATTCACCTACGTTTACAATGTGTCTTTTTAAAATAATGTACTTTTTTAACTAATATATTTTAATAAATTTACTTATATTCACAATTTTAAAATTTTTAAAAATAACTTACTTTTTTGCCTAATACATATTATTGTGCTACAAATTATGTTGTAAATTAAATAAATCGTTTGGTTCTGATAATTAGTTGTATTATTGAAAAACTTAGGTACTTAGTTAACTTTTTAAAATCGGTTGATATAATTAAAATATACTAAATTTTATACTGAATTTTAAAAATCTGTTGTTTTATTTATAAAATACAGAATTTATTTTAAGTTTGTCTTAGTGTCCCAGAACATTATTCTTCTCTTTCGTAAGAGTGTTCTGATTAAAATAGGGAGATTAGCTTCGGGGGTCGGCAGCTCTAGACTGGAGCAATTTATTAATTAGTCAACTGTCAAAATTGTTTGAAGAAATATGAAAAACAATTTGTCGCTATTGTCTTTTTACATTTTATATAATGTCTGAGCGGTAATGCAATTTTCACTCATTGATGCCTCCATGAAGTACCCTGTTACAGCCTCACTCTGATTAAGAACGCGTTCACAGACAGACTGAAGTGAGATTCATCGTGTTCTGTAATACCTGAAAGGGTTCCTCATCACGAATTGCTCTATACTGATAATTGTAGTCCTTTTGCCTTATCTAGAAGTGGAGAAACCAACTGCGTGTTTCTGGAAAATGAATTCCATATGCACTGGTAATTCTTCTTCACAAGAATGAGAAAGTGCCAACTGGATGGTGTGACAGGAACAAGGTAGGAGAATTAGCTATTGAATTTCTTGCTCGAGGAGAGCATAGACTGCACCGACTCTGCCGAGTATAACATATGCGTTATCTGTGCCCACACTATGCATTTTCTGCAAATTCAGTTCAAAGTCAATTAACATAACTTTCACATCTTCAACAATTGTTTTTCCATTGCCTGAGTGAACCTGCAGTGGTTTCAGAAATGAAACTACACATCCTCTGTTTTCTGAGAAGTACTGTAAAGTGAGTGGTGTGATCCACAAGTATACTATACGAACTATCAGTAATAACATATTTCAATAAAACTTTAAAGTGTGGATAATTGCTTTGTCATCACTTCACTGCATTTTCTGCGACGTATTTTGATATTACTTATTTGAAAACACCGTTTCTTCAGCTCGCTGAGATGATCAACGAACTGTATAGCACAATGCATACTCGTAAATAATGTCACTCTGGTCTCAGCTCTAACTGTTGTGACTGATATAACTTTAGGCTGAAAATTCAGTTCAGACTGTCTAGCACAAGACAGTGGTTTTGCCGCTTTCACGTACTTGTCGTATTTAGAATGATCTCTCAGTCGTGAATACTTGCAGCTGAGAAGGAATTAGATAAAAACTACAACACAGATACGTTTTATCTGTTGGCACCTTTTGAATCCAGTCTTTTAATTCTTCATAACATGTTCTTTTCTATACTGTTTCATACATGAGGTTCTTCAGCATTTTCTAATAAAACATACACATGTCTATGAAAATTGACTTCTTATCAAAGTGAAAAGCAGTTAAACAAATACAATGAAAATAGTTAAAGACTGCTGCCAGTGTGTTGTTGAAAACAAGAATGGCTGTTACAACACTAAGACTGTACTGTAGCAAGTGCGATTGTTATTCAAGCAGCCCACTGTGGTGCTGCTGCAGTCTGTTAAAATGCTACTTTATACATGTATAAAAAAATTACTTCCAATTTTAATTAATGCCTGAAAATACACTCCTGGAAATGGAAAAAAGAACACATTGACACCGGTGTGTCAGACCCACCATACTTGCTCCGGACACTGCGAGAGGGCTGTACAAGCAATGATCACACGCACGGCACAGCGGACACACCAGGAACCGCGGTGTTGGCCGTCGAATGGCGCTAGCTGCGCAGCATTTGTGCACCGCCGCCTCAGTGTCAGCCAGTTTGCCATGGCATACGGAGCTCCATCGCAGTCTTTAACACTGGTAGCATGCCACGACAGCGTGGACGTGAACCGTATGTGCAGTTGACGGACTTTGAGCGAGGGCGTATAGTGCGCATGCGGGAGGCCGGGTGGACGTACCGCCGAATTGCTCAACACGTGGGGCGTGAGGTCTCCACAGTACATCGATGTTGTCGCCAGTGGTCGGCGGAAGGTGCACGTGCCCGTCGACCTGGGACCGGACCGCAGCGACGCACGGATGCACGCCAAGACCGTAGGGTCCTACGCAGTGCCGTAGGGGACCGCACCGCCACTTCCCAGCAAATTAGGGACACTGTTGCTCCTGGGGTATCGGCGAGGACCATTCGCAACCGTCTCCATGAAGCTCGGCTACGGTCCCGCACACCGTTAGGCCGTCTTCCGCTCACGCCCCAACATCGTGCAGCCCGCCTCCAGTGGTGTCGCGACAGGCGTGAATGGAGGGACGAATGGAGATGTGTCGTCTTCAGCGATGAGAGTCGCTTCTGCCTTGGTGCCAATGATGGTCGTATGCGTGTTTGGCGCCGTGCAGGTGAGCGCCACAATCAGGACTGCATACGACCGAGGCACACAGGGCCAACACCCGGCATCATGGTGTGGGGAGCGATCTCCTACACTGGCCGTACACCACTGGTGATCGTCGAGGGGACACTGAATAGTGCACGGTACATCCAAACCGTCATCGAACCCATCGTTCTACCATTCCTAGACCGGCAAGGGAACTTGCTGTTCCAACAGGACAATGTACGTCCGCATGTATCCCGTGCCACCCAACGTGCTCTAGAAGGTGTAAGTCAACTACCCTGGCCAGCAAGATCTCCGGATCTGTCCCCCATTGAGCATGTTTGGGACTGGATGAAGCGTCGTCTCACGCGGTCTGCACGTCCAGCACGAACGCTGGTCCAACTGAGGCGCCAGGTGGAAATGGCATGGCAAGCCGTTCCACAGGACTACATCCAGCATCTCTACGATCGTCTCCATGGGAGAATAGCAGCCTGTATTGCTGCGAAAGGTGGATATACACTGTACTAGTGCCGACATTGTGCATGCTCTGTTGCCTGTGTCTATATGCCTGTGGTTCTGTCAGTGTGATCATGTGATGTGTCTGACCCCAGGAATGTGTCAATAAAGTTTCCCCTTCCTGGGACAATGAATTCACGGTGTTCTTATTTCAATTTCCAGGAGTGTATTATAAATAATTTTACATATATAAATAAATTTGTATATCAGTTGAAAGAAACAATGTACTAATGAGATGTTGTATTTTTAATTATTTATGAATTATTTTGTAAAGAAATATTTACGAGTTGAAATGTATGAAGAAAAATCTGAAACAAAATTAATAGGTACCATTGTTTGTCTAACGATGTAAGAAAGCGGAATGCGCTTTGTCTGCTCTCTTTCTCTTTTGTCCTCCGCTATCGAGATGAGCTGTGTAAGGGTCACTTGAATGCTTTTCTTGAATCAATATGTTAACTTCATGTTAAGTAGAGTTTTTCCTTGCTATTCATGTTATAAGTAATTTTACTGTGCATTTTTTATTTAGTCTAGTTCCAGGCTGCATTGAAGATGGGTGCTGTCCTACTGTTTAGTGGCCACGGCCGAACACTCGTGTTCATTCGCCGTCCAACCCATCAGGTTTTAATTCATATTTCTCTGAAATCATTTTTATCGATGTTTCTCTCTCAAAATCTGGGCAATGTTATTACGCGAACCATGTAATATCCAGACCAGTCATTGGCCTCCAGACAATATTGTCTACCAATGAACTCACTGGTCTGATATACTGACACTGCTCGAAGGCAGAGTTCAGCATAATTAGAAAAGTGAGTTTTAATATTTAAATAATATTGCCTCCAACAAAGCAAGAAACATTCATATCGTGTTCTCAACCAGAACTTACCAGTCATTCAATGATTTTTAAAAGTCATATTTACTAGCAGAAATAAAATCCATCAAAGTTCCATATTAATTAAATAATTGATATCTGTCTAACCAATAATAATATAAAAATTTCTTATTTTTTATTTTTTTATTCAAAAACGCTAAACTGTTGTAGCATTAGACATCATGCATTAGGCAATAATAATCAGACTACTGATTGTTCGACAGTGGATAAAGCTATCTGTTCTAAAAATCCACACAGAATATTAATTTCTTGTTTGTGTGGTAACAATTTAATCACAATGTGAATTAAAGTTAATTACATTATTTAATTGCGACACAGAAATTAATGACATTAGCTGTCGGTGGGCATTAATTTAAATCAATGGGGAAAGTTGGAATATTGTGACGGACCGGGGTTTGAAGCTGGGTCTCCTGATTAACACACTCTTGCTCATAAATTATGTATAATTGCAGAATGTGGTGTCACACAACATTGTACTACACAAAACTGGCACTAATAGCATAGACGGGGAGGGAGCTGCTGTTGTGTTCTATGAAGGTGTAGGTATTGATAGGGACTCGCATTATGTTTTTGGTGGTGAGGAAGTCAGGTAGGTCGTTCCCATTGTGATTGTGTGTGATGTCTACAAGTAGTTCATGTCTTGCATTAAGGGGCTCCGGAACGCCCTATACTTTCAATGTTAAAATAACGCTTATAAATTACATCTTTCCTCACAAAGTATTTGAGGTAGGAAGTTGAACTTTTTACAGATTATTTATTGGAATATGGGCTACAACTTAACACAGGGATTTTACAAAATTTTAGTTCAGTTATTAAAGATGATTTTTTTTCAATTGTAATGAAAATTCACAAAATTTTTTGCAATTTTTTTATTTATATATTCAAAAATATACAGTTTTTTGGAAAAACGCTGTGTTAAATTATGCAGAAGGTACTGTGTAACATTTACTGAAAGTTTGAAACAAATATGTTTGGAAGATCCTTAGAAAACATGTAATTAGTATGAGAAAATAAAGGCTTTGGGAATCGAGCGACAAAGATTGGATTAACTTTTTAGTGCATTCCAGGTCCATAGGATGGATTATCTTCATCCTCTGCAAACTCCTCCTCCAGCTTCCTCTTGTTCCTCCTCCTGTTTACTCTTGCTTGTATTTCTAGACTCTTTACAGCCCTGTCTGCAGCCCGAAGGCGTTCCTTGTCTAAAGCAAGCATCACTCGTACCATGTTAGAACCTATCTTCATTCCCATATTTCTAAATACCTTTGGCTTTCCAACATTTCTCCTTTTCTTAAAAGCCTTCAGAGGATTTCTAATAACTTTACTTTTACTCATTATTATACTTCAACAAAACAGAGACTCAAGAAACAGAATTAATTACGAATATTTTCGAGATAACGACAGAGTAAATAAACATGAAACAATCGACAATCACACCAGCGATATATATTGAACCATCACAGGTTAGCCACAACACATACTTTATCTCACATCACTAAAATGTACCTGATGAACACGGACGTTAATAATAACACCATTTGACAGCAGTTTAACAGCGCCAAAGTGGGTCACGCCCATGTAGAACACATTTCAAAAAAAATTTAAAAATAGTTGTAGTCTTCGGAATTGAATAAATTATATATCTATTAAAAGGTAATAGTCTGCAGATTCAGAAAACGCAAAAAAGTAAAAATTGAACTTTTCATGATTTTGAGCCTTTCCAGAGCCCCTTAAGGTCAGTTAGGAGGAAGTATTCTTTGAAAGTCGTTAGGTAGTGGAGGAAGGATCTTGGAAGTGCCGTGTTTGGTGGTATGTATAGACAGGATATAATGAGGCGTCTGCATCTGGGCCGTGGTATGGAGATCGTGACTGCCTCTAGATGTTGAATTTGAGGTGGGAGTGGGACTTGGGTGGCCAGGTTGTCTTGGTGTATATCGTTACGCCGCTTCTGCCGTCAGGTCGGTGTTTGGCATAGTAGTCATAGTCGCGATTTAGTCTCATATTGTCGGTAGGTCTGGTCCAGGTCTCTACTAGTTCAAGGATGTCTGTATCATTCCTGTAGAGGTAGTCATTAAAGAGGGCTTTGCACAAGTGGAGGCCTTCTACATTCATGCTCATAAATTAAGGATAATTGCAGAATGTAGTGCCACACATCGTGGCACTACACAAAACTGGCGCTAGTAGCATAGACACATAGGGAACACACGACACAGATCTTTAAGTCGACGGTATTGGTGATAAGTTGAAAAAACCGTCCCAAAACACATGTGCTACAAAACGCCACTGTTTCCTGCACATGTATCCCGACATCAATGTAGGATATGATCATCACACACAAGTACAAATACTGCGCAACAGGTTGGCATACTCTGGATCAGGTGGTCGCGCAGTGCCTGTCAGAGCCCCTGATGTGTCCTAGGAGTTTGAAGATGTGCAGTGTTACGTCAACCGAGAACATTCCAGACATGCTCGATGGGGTTTAGGGGTCTGGAGAACAGGCAGGCCACTCCATTCGCCTAATATCTTCTGTTTCGAGGTACTCCTCCACAATGGCAGCTCCGTGGGGCCATTTATTATCATCCATCTGGAGGAAGGTGGCTCTCACTGCATCCCTGAAAACGTGGACATACTGGTGCAAAATGATGTGCCGATACACCTCACCTGTTACACAGTTCCTCTGTCAAAGACATGCAAGGGTGTATGTGCACCAATCACAATCCCACCCAACACCATCAAACCACGACCTCCATACAGGTCCCTTTTAAGGACATTAAGGCGTTGGTATCTGGTTTCTGGTTCATGGCAGATGAAAACCCGGCGAGAACCACTGTTCAAACTATACCTGGACTCGTCCGTGAACATAACCTGGTACCACTGTTCCAATGACCATGTACTATGTTCCTAACACCAGGCTTTATGGTTTCTCCTGTCACCAGGGGTCAGTGGGCTGCACCTTGCAGGTCTCTGGGCGAATAAATCATGTCTGTAGCTGTGTGTTTGGAGACAACTGTTCCAGTGGCTGCAGTAAGGACCTGAGCAAGGCTCCTACAGAACTCCATGGCCGTCTGTAGGCACTGTTGTTGAGATATTATTGTGGTGTCATACACTGTGGACGTCCCGTACTGTAGCGCCTGGACACTTTTCCTGTTTCCTGGAATCGTTGCCATAATCTTGAGATCACACTTCGTAGCACACAGAGGGCCCATGCTACGACCTGCTATGTTTGCCCGGCTTCCAGTCGTCCTAGTATTCTACCCCTCATAACGTCATCAATATGTGTTCTTTGAGCCATTTTCAAAACACAGTCACCATTAGCACGTCTAAATTCGTATGCACAATTACTCATTGCACCAACACACCTCTGCGTATGTGGACTGCTGCCAACGCCACCGTATGACGACCGCAGGTCAAATGCACTGCATGGTCATACCATGAGGTGATTTAAGCCCGCAAACCGCCCACCAGAGCGTTGTTGCACCATGTATCAGCATTCTCCTTAATTTGTGAACGTGAGTGTAGGAGGACGTGCCAATCACTGAACAACCAGACACAGTGGTCATTGCAACTGCACAAACCACCCCAGCACACCTCCCATGAGACTCAAATTCTGCATCTACATCTATACTCTGCAAACCACCGTTAGATGCATGGCAGAGGGCATATCTCATTGTGCCAGTTATTAGGGTTTTTCCCCGTTTCATTCATGTATGGAGCGTGGGAAAAATGATTGCTTGAATGCCTCTGTGTGTTCAGTAATTATTATAATCTTATCCTCATGAGCCATGTGTGAGCAATACAAAGGGGATTGTTATATATTCCTAGTCATCATTTAAAGCCGGTTCCTGAAACTTTGTTACCGAGTGAGGAGGCGCGAGTGGTTAGCATACTGGACTCGAGTTTGGGAGGACGATGGTTCAAACCTGCATCCGGCCATCCTGATTTAGGTTTTCCACGATTCCCATAAATCGCTTCAGGCAAATGACTAGATGGTTCCTTTGAAAGAGCACGGCCTCCTTACGTCCCTAATCCGATGTGACTGATGACCTCGCTGTTTAGTCCCCTCCCCAAACCAACCAACTGACTTCAAACTTTGTAACAGACTTCTCAGCATAGTTTATGTCGGTTTTCAAGAGTCTTCCTTTAGCTTCACTGTGACCCTCCCAAGCGGACCAGACAAATCAGTCACCATTCGTGCTGCCCTTCTCTATATACATTAGTCCTCTTTGGTACAGTCCCACACACTTGAGCAACATTCTAGAACCAGTCGTGCAGGTGATTCATAAGCAAACTCCTTTGTAAACTGATTGCACTTCTCCACTATTCTACAAATTAACCGAAATGTACCACCTGCTTCATCCACGACTGTGCCTATCAATTTCATATCTCTACAAAGTGTTACACCCAGGTACTTACATGAGTTGACCAATTCCAACACTGATTTATTGATATTATAGTCACAGGATACTATGTTTCTTCGTTTTCTGAAGTGCACATTTTTACATTTTGGAACATTAAAAGCAAGTTGCCAATCTTTGTATCATTTTGAAATCTTATCAAGATCTGACAAAATATTTATGCTGCTTCTTTGAGACTGTCTTCTTTACAGATCAATGCATCATCTGTAATAAGTCTGCAGTTACTACTAGTATTAGTATTAGTAGAAGATCAGTAAGGACCCCACCAACAAGGTGGTAAGGAAGACGGCGTCGCTTTTGAATGCCTCCCCATTTCCACCGGAAGTCATACGAAGACTGAAACCAAGTGGTGCAGTGCCTCCAAGGCTCTATGGACTCCCAAAGATCTATAAGAAAGACGTTCCTCTACGTCCTATCGTGAGCAATATTGGTTCTCCCAACTATGATTGTGCCAAGCACCTGGCGTCACTATTGAGCCCGCTTGTGGGAAAATGTGATCATCATATAAGGAACTCTGCAGATTTCATTGGCAAATTAAAATCTTTGAAACTGAACACCTCTGATCTATTAGTCAGCTTTGATGTAGTGTCGCTATTTACTAGGGTACCTCTTTCTGAATCTTTTGATCTCATTGGAAAAAGTTTTGATAAGGAGATTTTAGCTTTGTTTCACCATGTGATGAGCTCCACATACTTTTTATTTAATAACGACTTTTTTGAACAGACTGACGGTGTTGCCATGGGTAGTCCTTTGTCACCCTTGGTGGCGAATTTATTTATGGAGGACTTCGAGGAGAAGGCCCTGGAGTCTGCTAGTTTGAAGCCTACAGTTTTTTGGAGGTACATTGATGATACCTTTGTAGTGTGGCCCCATGGCGAGGACAAATTGCAAGACTTCTTAAACCATCTGAATTCCATCCATGGACAAATTCAGTTCACAATGGAAGTGGAAAAGGAGGGATGTCTTCCATTTTTGGATGTCTTGGTTCGGCGCAAAGAAGATGGCACTTTGGGTCATGCAGTATATCGGAAACCGACCCATACGGACTTATATTTACATGCAAATAGCTGTCACCATCCTTCGCAGACGAGTAGTGTTCTAAGAACTTTGGTACACCGAGCACACGTCATATCTGATGAAAGTAGTTTAAAAGACGAACTTTTACATCTGAAGAGAGTTTTTGAGGACAACGGGTATTCTCCACGACAGATACGTAAGGCACTACAAATAAAACCTAAGGTGTCCATAAGGAATGCAGAAGATGACGAGGAAACATTTAAATCCATGGCTTTCCTGCCGTATGTGGGAAGCCTTTCATCCAAAATGGGACGGATCCTCACTAAACATAAAGTAAAAGTGATTTTTCGTCCACCAGCGAAGACGGCTGCACTCCTGGGTTCCGTTAAAGATGACTTACTACTCCGCAAGCCTGGAGTTTACAAGATACCATGTGAATGGGGCCTTTCATACATCGGACAAACGAATCGTACAGTCCAAGAGAGGTGTACGGAACATCGCAGGTACACTCGGCTCTTACAACCCAGTAAATCGGCTGTGGCAGAGCATTGTATTGATTCTGGTCACTCTATGGTATATGAAAATGTCGAAATTCTGACTTCTGTTTCATCTTTCTGGGACTCCGTAGTAAAAGAGGCCATTGAAATCCGCTTGACGAAGAATTTAATTAATAGAGACAGCGGTTTCACATTAGATAAATCATGGAATCCGGCACTTTCAATATTGAACTTACAAAGACGTCGCTACAGTTCAGCTCCCAGTAATATATCGACCTCCCAGCATGGATCGAATGCGCAGTCACAGACGTAACTCATGCATATTGTACGTTCTTGCCGCCAATCAACATCACTGGCGCCTTGTTTATCTGTGGCCGCATGCGCAGTGGCGCGGTCCGCGAGTTTAAAAGGATGGAGCGAGCCCTGGAGCGTCAGTCGTACGGCTCTCTCTGAAGATGGCTGAAAGGTATACAGCCGAAATATTAGAAGAAGAAGCAGAATACATGCGGCTGCATTCCCGAAACTTAATGGAGCACTACTAGTATTGTCTCCAAAGTCGTTAATATGTAGTATGAAGAGCAAGGGTCCCAACACACTTCCTAGGGGCACACCCTAACTTACTTTAACATCTAACGATGACTCAACATTCGAGATAACATGTTGCGTCCCCCCTACCAAACAGTCCTCGATTCAGTCACAAATTTCATGCTTAGAAATCGTAGAGTTATTGTTAGAAATCATCCAATTATTTTTGGAAATTATACACCTGAACGAATTTCTTAGGCTACTAAAGCTGTCGCGGAAGAAGTGAAAATAATAAAAATGTTGTTAAAAAATAATACGTCTAAAGTGAAAATTATAAAAATTATATAACTCAAGTAAGTAAAAATCATACAAATATCGTTAAAAATAATAAATCTGAATGTAGTTCTAATACTGCTACAGCTGTCGCTGAAATAAGTAAAAATTTTTGGAAAAAGTTACCATATTATAATACTTATAATGTTTTTCTAACTAAACAAGATAAACCATTAAAAAAATATTTCTATTTTTTACAAATATGTTGTTAAAACTGAAACAATTAAGGATTATTTAGTTGAAAAAGCATTTGAAAACAAATTACAAACTACAAATTTTGAAAATAGAATAGATGTACTTGATCCTAATCATTTTCATCTGTAGCAACAATAAAAAATTTTAAAATTGTTTAGGACTATTTGAAAGTACATGATGGTTTAAAGATAATTTTAATTATATTGTGAATATAAATTACAAACAAACGAAATAAATGAAAAAATCCAAGAATTTGGACAATAAACACGAAAATATACTATTTTAACAGAAAAAGATTTTAGTAAAAAATTAGTACAAGGTAAAAGACATATTATACAAAAATAACTAATTTTCAAGCACAAGGATTAGGATAGACATTAAATAAAGTTATCGGTTTATAACTAGCAATTAATAAATATCTTTCACTAAAAGGATCATCTTCTATTGGTTTGCCAGATAAAATTAAAATAAGAAAGCTTTTATTAATATAAAAATTATTATGAAAAATGTTTATATGGACTATAAAAGCAGCTTTATCTCCTGTAGATGAACATCCTTAAGGAATAAAAAATATAAAAATATTGTCCTTGATCTTGATAAATAAAACTTGAAGATATTGAATTTCCTGTATTAGTTGATCATATTCCAAAAATAGAATATATATTTAGTGTATCTATTAATGTTTATTCATTTGATGATGATGAAAAATAACAAGTGTATTCATTAAAAATTATAAAATCCAAGAAGGAAAAACATATAAATCTACTTAATTTTAGAAAGACAATTATTAACACTATTATTATAGAAAAAATTTACCTAGAATTGTATCAAGTAAATTACGAAACCTACTGAAGTAAAATTTATTTGTGATTTATTTTTACTACGTTTTCATAGTAAAAATTAGATATTTACCAAATTGCTCAACAAAAAACCATTAAAAGTTCGAATGCCAGGAGAAGGAGAATATGTTTATTTTAAAAATTATCAATATACACAAAGATGTCCATTTGTTATTTGTGCTGATTTTGAAAGTTTACTTTTAAATATGGAGAATTTTTAACCAAATCCAGAAAAACCATATAAAGTTAAATATCAAAAACATGAACCAGGTGGATTTTGTTATTATATTAAAAAAATGGAAATTATACAGGTCCTGTTGCTTATGGAGGACCAAAATGCCATAAAAATTTATTGAAATTATAAAACAAAAAGTTGAAGAAATTGGAAAAATTTATTCTGAAGTTGAAGATAAGAAACCACTTACATTTGAAGAAATCAAAATACATAATAATTATAAATTTTGTACATTGTGTAAATGTTATACTAAAAATAATAAAAAAGTTCGCCATCATGATCATCTAACTCGAAAATATACTGCACCATTTTGGAATAATTGCTATTTAATACTAAAACAACCCGATTTTGAACCTATTTATCTACATAATTTATCTGGTTATGATATTTAACTTTTTGTAAAAGAACTTGGTTATGATAAAAGAGAAGTAGAACTAATACCAAATAATGAAAATAAATATATTAGTTTCGGTAATATACAAAAAATTTAAGAAAAAAGGATTTGTTGATCCATTTAAATTTATGGCTTCAAAACTTGATAAACATTCATCACATTTAAGGAAAATGTAATTAAAAATAATTAAAAGTGTTTTTCTCTGGAATTATTTAATTTAGGAATTAGAAAGTGTGTTTGTGCATATGAGGATATGGATCCTTGGGAAAAATTTGAAGAAAAACGATTACCAACAAAAGAAAATTTTTACAATAAATTAAATGATGTAACAAAACTGATGAAGATTATAAACATGAAAAATTAGGTTGTGAAAAATTCAAGATAAAAAATGTAGGTGAATATCATAATTTGTGTCTTAAAACTGATGTATTATTATTAGCTGATGTATCTGAAAATTTTAGAATAATGTGTATAAAAACATATAATCTAGATCCTTCTTGGTACTATACAGCACCAGGTTAATCTTGGGATGCAATTACTGAAAAAAACTTGAATTATTATATGAATATGATATGCTTTTAATGGTGAAAAAGTCATAAGAGGAGGAATATTACAATGTTGCAAAAAATATGTAAAAGCAAATAATAAATACACTCCTGAAAATGGAAAAAAGAACACATTGACACCGGTGTGTCAGACCCACCATACTTGCTCCGGACACTGCGAGAGGGCTGTACAAGCAATGATCACATGCACGGCACAGCGGACACACCAGGAACCGCGGTGTTGGCCGTCGAATGGCGCTAGCTGCGCAGCATTTGTGCACCGCCGCCGTCAGTGTCAGCCAGTTTGCCGTGGCATACGGAGCTCCATCGCAGTCTTTAACACTGGTAGCATGCCGCGACAGCGTGGACGTGAACCGTATGTGCAGTTGACGGACTTTGAGCGAGGGCGTATAGTGGGCATGCGGGAGGCCGGGTGGACGTACCGCCGAATTGCTCAACACGTGGGGCGTGAGGTCTCCACAGTACATCGATGTTGTCGCCAGTGGTCGGCGGAAGGTGCACGTGCCCGTCGACCTGGGACCGGACCGCAGCGACGCACGGATGCACGCCAAGACCGTAGGATCCTACGCAGTGCCGTAGGGGACCGCACCGCCACTTCCCAGCAAATTAGGGGTATCGGCGAGGACCATTCGCAACCGTCTCCATGAAGCTGGGCTATGGTCCCGCACACCGTTAGGCCGTCTTCCGCTCACGCCCCAACATCGTGCAGCCCGCCTCCAGTGGTGTCGCGACAGGCGTGAATGGAGGGACGAATGGAGACGTGTCGTCTTCAGCGATGAGAGTCGCTTCTGCCTTGGTGCCAATGATGGTCGTATGCGTGTTTGGCGCCGTGCAGGTGAGCGCCACAAGCAGGACTGCATATGACCGAGGCACACAGGGCCAACACCCGGCATCATGGTGTGGGGAGCGATCTCCTACACTGGCCGTACACCACTGCTGATCGTCGAGGGGACACTGAATAGTGCACGGTACATCCAAACCATCATCGAACCCATCGTTCTACCATTCCTAGACCGGCAAGGGAACTTGCTGTTCCAACAGGACAATGCACGTCCGCATGTATCCCGTGCCACCCAACGTGCTCTAGAAGGTGTAAGTCAACTACCCTGGCCAGCAAGATCTCCGGATGTGTCCCCCATTGAGCATGTTTGGGACTGGATGAAGCGTCGTCTCACGCGGTCTGCACGTCCAGCACGAACACTGGTCCAACTGAGGCGCCAGGTGGAAATGGCATGACAAGCCGTTCCACAGGACTACATCCAGCATCTCTACCATCGTCTCCATGGGAGAATAGCAGCCTGCATTGCTGCGAAAGGTGGATATACACTGTACTAGTGCCGACATTGTGCATGCTCTGTTGCCTGTGTCTATGTGCCTGTGGCTCTGTCAGTGTGATCATGTGATGTATCTGACCCCAGGAATGTGTCAATAAAGTTTCCCCTTCCTGGGACAATGAATTAACGGTGTTCTTATTTCAATTTCCAGGAGTGTATTTAAAAGATTTTAATAATAATGAAATATAAAATTATATAACATGTCTAGATGGAAATAACTTATATGGTTATGCTATGAACCAATATTTACCATATGGTGGATTTAAATGGGATGAAACAAATATTTTTAATTGTACTAAAATAAATGAAATTTCAAACAATTTTGAAAATAGTTATATATTTGAAGTAGATTTAGGATATCCAAAAAAATTAAGTGATTTGCATAAAGATTTGCCATTAGTTCCTGAATCAAAACTTGTTCCAGGTACAAATGAATGTAAATTAATAACTATTTTAGATAAAAACATAATTATGTAGTACAGAAATCTTAACAATATTTATCTTTAGAAATGCAACTTACAAAAATACAGTAAATTTTAAATATAAACCAACTAATTGGTTAAAAAAATACATAGATTTAAATACACAATTGAGAACTAAAGCTACAAATGATTTTGAAAAATGTTTCTATTAATTAATGAATAATTCCATATTTGGTAAAACAATGGAGAGTATAAGAAATACACAAGATATAAAAATATTTTGAAATAGTGTAAAACGTGATAAACTTGTAGCTAAATCAAACTTTAAACGTAGAACTACATTTAATAAAAATCTTTCTGCTATTTATATGTATAAAACTAAATCACAATTCATAAACCTATTTATGTTGGATTTAGTATTCATCTACATCTGCATATCGACATATATATTCCGCTAGCCACCAAGCGGTGTGTGGCGGAGGGCTCCATTTGCGCCAAAGTCATATTTCCTCCCCTGTGTTCCACTCACGGATCGCACGAGGGAAAAACGACTGTCTGAATGCCTTAGTACAAGCTCTTATTTCCCTTATCCTCGAATGATGATCATTAGACGATTTGAAAGTTGGTGGTAATAATATATGCTCTACATCCTCGGTGAAGATTGGATTGCGGAATTTAGAGAGCAACCCCTTCTGTTTTGCGTGTTGTCTATCTGCATGTGTCTCCCACTTCAAACTTTCTGTGAGATTTGTAACGCTCTCACGGCTAAATGTACCAGTGACCAATCTCGCCACTCTTCTTTGGACGTTCTCAATCTGTTGAATCAGACTCAACTGGTAAGGGTCCCATACAGATGAACAATACTCTAAGACTGGACGAACCTACGCATTGTAAGCTATTTCCTTTGTTGAAGGACTGCATCGCTTCATGATTCTACCAATAAACCTCAATCTAGAGTTCGCCTTACCCATTACTTGTGTAATCTGATCATTCCATTTGAGATCATTTCGAATAGTCACACCCAGATACTTGACTGATTTTACCACTTGCAAAGACTGATCATTTATTTTGTACTCATACATTAATGGAGATTTTCGCCTTGTCATATGCAGTAGATTAAACTTACTAATATTGAGAGATAACTGCCAGACATTACACCATGCATTTAATTTCTGCAAATCCTCATTGATTTGTTCACGACTTTCGTGTGATACTACTTTCCTGTAGACTACAGCATCATCGACAAACAGTCTAAGGCCACTGTCAATACCATCAACCAGATCGTTTATGTAAATCGAAAAAGCAGAGGACCTATTACGCTGCCCTTGGGCACACCTGAAGTTACTCCTGTTTCTGTTGAAGTTACCCCATTCAGGACGACATACTGCTCCCTGCCTGTTAGAAAACTTTCTATCCAACCACATATGTCATTGGATAGACTGTAAGCGCGCACTTTTTGTAGCAAGCGACAGTGCGGAACTGAGTCGAACACCTTTCGAAAGTCGAGAAATATGGCATCAACCTGGGAGCCGGTATCTAGATCTTGTTGTATATCATGCACAAAGAGGGCTACTTGGTTTATCTATAGAATTAATGTATGACTTTCACTAGAGAGTTATGAAACCTAAATGTGTAAAAAATATTGAACTAGGTTGTAAAGATACGGATAGTTATATTTCTAATATTAAAACTGAAGATTTCTATGAAGATATAAAATCAATGATTTTTTATTTTGATACAAGTGATTATCCAACAGATGATATATATAATATTCCACAAATAAACAAAAAAGTTGTTGGTAAAATGAAAGATGAATGTAATCGAAAAATTATTATAGTATTTTGTGGTTTAAGAGCAAAAATGCATGCTTTTATGGTTCGTGATAGTTTAGAAAAAAAATCTAAAGGAATTAAGAAATGTGTTGTTAAAAACAAAATAAGTTTAGAAGATTATAAATACTGTTTTTTTAACAATAAAGAATAATACAGATAAATTAATTTAATCAAAAGTGAAAGCATGAACTAAATGCAATTCAAGTAAGCAAAAAAGAACCAAGTCCTCATGATAATATAAGATATGTATTGGAAAATAAATTAGCTACATTACCATATGGTCATTATAAGTTATTAAAAATATAATAAATTTTTATGTATAAAATTAATAAAAAATTTTCTATATAAAATTATATCTATATAAAACTAAAAAAAATTTATATATAAAATTCTTCTATTTAAATGGAAACTTTTATCAAACTTCAAATAAAACACAAAGATGATTGTATAAAATACAGATTATTGTATACAAAAACTACAAACATTGAAAAAATTAAACACAGAAATAATTTATTTAAAAGATGATAGAATTAAAATGAAAGATGAAAGTATTAAAGTAAAAGATGAAAGAATTAAAGTAAAAGATGAAATAATTAAAGCACAAAATGTTCAAATTAAAAATTTAATGGAAATAATTGATACTTATTTAAAGATTAATTGATTGTGAAACTAAATAGTAAACAAATTTTTTTAAACTAATTGTTTAAAAACTAATGACTGCTAAACTAAATAGTAAACTAGTTATTTATAAAAATTACTTTATACTTATTTATCCAACTGTTATGTTAATTATCAAAACCTAACCATATATCATAAACTTTTTTACCTTTCTTTCTCATAACTTCTTTCAAATAATTACACATCTGGATATTTGTTTTTTTATAGTTGTTGTTCATATAAATTTCTTTCTATATCTTTTAGTTTATATATAATTGGATTATAATAAATAACATATTCAATTTCAAATATTTCTGTTGACCAATTAGCTGTATAAACGTGCTCAAAAAGATTTGTATGTTTAATAATTTTCGAAAGGAAAGTTAGAATTAGTAAACTTAAAAATCTTTTGGAAAAAAGTTTATACAGCTAATTGGTCAACAGAAATATCTGAAATTGAATATGATATTTACTCAAAGGAAAGTAAATAGAAATAGAGAAGAAATTAAAACATATAACAAACAAAACCTGGAGAAAGTAGATATAAAATAAAATTTTACAAATGAAATTAAAAGCAATCTAACAAAACCGAGATTGTCCAATGCAGAACCACGGAATGTCGAAAGCAGATGGTGACACCTGAAGGGCTGTATGCTAGAAGCAGCTTCCAAATCATAGGTGAAAGAAAACGACCTAATAAAATTTCAATTGACACGAAGTGTCATGAAAAATTGGTGGAAAGAAGAAATTCGAGGAACGCATCGATTAAAGAAAGGGACAAGGAAAGATATTATAAACTCCGCCAAGAAATGCAAAGAATCCAAAGACAAGAGAAAAGGGAATACTATAACAGTATGATCAGAGAAGCAGAGGATGATTTCTAACATCACAGGACAAGGTAGATGTATCAAAATATAAAAAAATCCTTTGGTAAATTCAATAAAAGGGAGCAGTTTATAAAGGATTAGTATGGGAAAATATTGACCAACAAAAGTGATGTACAAAAACGATGGAAGACACACTTTTCACAACTTCTCATCTGCAATGACCCACACTCTTACTTTAAATTAGAAGAACCTGATACAGTTGATACAGCTGATACAGTTACTACCCCATCAGTAAATGAAATATAGCAAGCAATTAAGAAATTGAAGAATAACAAGGCTTGGTGTGATGACAAGATAAATGCTGAGTTATTAAAGCATGGATGCACACAAATGGAATCAGAAATACAGGTGTTAATAGAAACAATTTGGGAGACAAAAACCATTCCTGCAGATTGGAAAACTGCAATTGTGTGACCTATATTTAAAAAGAATGATCCCCTTGTTTGTGATAACTACAGAGGAATTGCCTTACTGGATGTCACCTACAAAATCTTATCGAGCTGCCTATTAAACGGGCTGATACCAATAACAGGAGAACTGATTTGGGACTACCAATGCGATTTCCGCAGAAACAGATCCATATTAGATCTATTATTCACCTGAGACAGCGTGGGAATTCAATGTAGATGTCCACATATTATTCGCAGATTTACAAAAGGCCTATGATAGCATACACCGACAGACACTACTAAACATAATGAAAGAATTTAAAATACCATCAAAATTAATCAGATTAGTTAAAATGTGTATCGATGAAACTGTATGTCGCATAAAGACACCGGTAGGAGAAACTGAAAATTTTAAGGTGTACACTGGACTGAGACAAGGGGATGCCATTTCGCCTATTTTATTTAACCCTGTCCTGCAGAAGATCGATAGAGAATTTTCTAAAACCAGTCCACAAGGGATCCAGCTACAGGATGTGAACATTACAAGAATTGCCTATGCAGATGATGTAGCTCTAATAAGTAGTTCCAAAAGAGAATTAATCAGAATACTGCAAAATTACTACAAAATTGCTGAGAAAGAGAGATGACATGTTAATGAAGAAAAGACAGAATACCTGCCCATAAGTAAGATAACCAGAAAAAATGCACCTCTGACTGTAGATGGATTCAATGTAAAGACTGTCAGCCACTTCAAGTACCTATGAAGCCTTTTTAGTATTAACAACAGAACAGATATAGAAATAGATGCCTGTTTATCAAGACCAATTAAGACACTTTTTAATTTTATCAAAATTTTAAGGAAAAGATCACTTAGCAGTAACTTCAAAATCCGCTTATATCAATCAACCATTATACCTGTTATGTTATATGGATGTGAAATATTAATATTTAGAAAGAAAGATGAAGAAAAAACTGTTAATATTTCTAAAGAAAAGTACTAAGGTAAATTTTTGGACCTGTATATGACGAAAACAACAAGTAATGGAGAAGAAGGAGAAATGAAGAATTAAGAGGGTTGTACAACCACTAACATCGTCGAAGTGCTCAATAGGAGAAGGTTGAATTGTGCAGGCCATATAGCATGGATGGCAGAGAATAGACTATCTAGAATGGCATTCAGCAGAACAATAGATAGAACGAGAGGAAGAAGGAGACCCAGAATCAGATGGTACAATAACATTCGGGAGGACACATCTAGGATGAACAGCAACAGCAACTGGACAAACAACACATTGGACTGACAGAAGTGGAAGAGGCTCATAGAGCACGCGTATGGTCAATAAGGCCCTTGCCACATGCAAAGTAAAAAAATTCAAAGTTTACCACCTTTTTTTAAATTCAGCTATTTCATTAGATATAATGTTACTTTTTAAAAAATATTTTTCACTTACAGGTATTGGTTTCATTTTTATTCTACAATGTTTTGTATTATTGTATTCATCAATTAGATGTGTAACTAAATTTAACCATTTATAATATCCTTGCAAAGCAAATTTTTCCACATTTTTCCTTAAGTGTTCTGCTAAATAGTTTTAATCCTGAAAAAATTGAAAAATAATTTATGTTATATTTCTTCATTAATTCTATAAATTCTTTGTTATAAACTTCTTTTCCATTATCTGTGTGTAAAATATTTGGCTTCCTAACTTTTAAGGGTTTTTGAAAAATCTCAACAATATTTTTAGCTTTTTTTATCTTTAATAGGATTAATAAATACAAATTTTGAAAAAAACATCAATTATTGTTAATAAATATTTAAAACCTTTATTTACTACTGTATTCCCATTTAAATTTCCAGAATCCAATTGGGGGACTGATGACCTTAGCTGTTTAGTCCCCCTTAAACATCCCAACAACCACCACCACCAGAATCCAATTCAACTAAATCAGCTTGTCATAAATCATCTATATTAAAAGAAACAACATTTCTCTTTTTAAATTCTTTTTAATTGGTTTATACAATTCATTAATTATTTCTTCAAGAATATTATTTAGACCTTCACCGTTTACAAAAATTTTTTAATGAATTTGCATTTTTTAGATTTGTAAATTGTACAAATACCTTCCATTCTTTGTCTTCCATTTTTAGTTATTATTCTAAATGGATTATGTGTTTAAGTAAATTTTTAAAATTCCAAACAATAAATGTGATCATCTTTAAGTTCTAAATGTGAATTATAATTATTCATTTATATAGAAAAAATTTATTAAATTTTAAATTATTTCACCAAATACAATTATAAATACATCTAAAGGAACATATTTGATAGAATCTTTCAATGTTACAAATACAAAATTTGATTTGTGTACCATTATTTTTTGATTATTATTATTTATTTATATAGCTTATCAGCTACAGTCACTGTTATATCAAAATCATCTCAATTTAAATTTTTACCAACAATTATAATCATTTTAAGTATGGACTCATATTCAAAATTGTGCATTGTTTGTTCACTACCTGTCTTAAAAGTAAGTTCAATTATATGTTTATCATATACTTTTTCCTTATGTTCACTTATATGTTTAAATGTTTTTTGTATAATCTATGGTTTCTGTAAAAATAATTGCTAAATCTTTTTGGTATAGTAATTATTGAATTGTGTTAGAATGCTTGCGAATTCTGATTTTGTAAAAAATTCTATTCCTAAGTATTGTTTGTAAACTACATCTTTTGCAACAATTTGATCATTTATATTAGCAAGCCTTCTATTTTTAAAACCAATTTAAACTTTAGTTATTTTAAAAATGGCATTAAATTCTTTTTGAAATTTTTTAATTGCATTAGTTATCTTTGGATCTATTGATAACCGAAGTTGTTTAATATTTTCAATTCTTTCTATTTTTCCGATTTCTTCTAAATTTAATTTGGATGTATTAGGTACTTGACCATTTTGTTTAGTTTGATGTATCTTATTTCCAAAAATGACTATTTATTAAATTTAAAATAACATTTACATTATAATTCCCACATAGCAATTTTAAAAAAATAAACATAAATCACCTCACATTACCTCATCAAAATTTGTATTCTTTTTGCTTTGTGGTATAGTTCATTTCTTCGTAAATAGCTAACTAATCGTTTTGGTATTTACCACCAAATGAATCAAAAACTACTTTTGTTCTTTATTTTTATAACAACAAATCCAATGATTACCAGGGTTATCAGATGCATCTAAATTTACTATACCAAATACATCAATTATATATACACCACGAAAATTTTTGATTTTTCATTGTATAGTTAATTTTCTTTTTTAAAATTACTTAATGCATTAAGATATTTATCAATTATTTTTTTGAAACTTATTGTTTTCCTTATTCCTTTAGAAACATTTTTCTGTCTCCAAATTACGTCATTTTTGTTCTTTTGATTATTCATTATTTTTCTTATTGTTCAATACTGCATTTGCAATTGATCCTCCAGCTAATGAACCAGTTGTTGCTAAATATGACAATGCTGCTAATAATAACGGTAAAAATCGACCTTCGTATTGTTTTAATCCCTTACCATCTTTCTTTTTTGATAAACAATCAATAATTTTTTTCACAACTGGAATCCAAATGTGAAAAGGAAATTTCCACCAGTTTTTTATCTTTCTTTTGTTTTTGTGGTTCAGTTAAAAATGGTTCAATTGCATTTTATTGTTCATTATTTAACTTTAATTTAATTGATTTTGGTTTGGTTTTGCCGCTAAGTAGCAAAGTATAGCCAATTGTAAAGTTATTCATTTATATAGTTAAATATTTTTACAGATTTTTTATATAGTTTAAAAATTTTATAAACATTTTTATATAGTTTGAAAATGTATAAAGATTTTTATATAGTTTAAAAATCTATAATCCCTACCCATTTTTATCAACATTAATTCCCATACCTAATTTCCTTTTTCTATACATTATTCCCCTAATTGCTTTCGCTGCAACTTTTTCACCAAATGAAGCATCATTTGCATACATTCTTTCTTTTGCAGCTAACTGAAGTTCTTTATCAGCTATATGTCTTTTTTCTAAATCTTTATTATTGCTATAAGGAATATCATATTTTTTGTAAGCTTCATCTGATGGATTTATACTTTTATCAACTTTACCTAATCTTTCTTCGAATTTTGTACCTGGTCCACAAAATTTATAACCTGGAAGATGCATATCAAAAAATAGTTTGTTAATTAAAGTATTAACAAATCCTTCTCCATATTTATCACTTTACCAAAAAGTAAGTGTTCGATTATTTAAAAATCTAATTAAAATGGAATTCCTTTTGGATCATCAATTATTAAATCACTTAATTTATTTGTTAACATTTGTGGAATTTTAACTTTTCCATTATGGCAATTTTTATTTCCAGCTAATTCTAGACCATGAATAATTGCTAATCTATCAATTAATTGTCTAACATCATTTAACCAAACATATTCAGTTGGTGTCTCTGCATGTATTTTAACTATACCTTCACCTATATTCAGGAGAACTAATATCTGAATCATCTACAGTTTTTCTTAAGTTTGGAAAATAATCATCAACAATTGGTTTTATTAAATATTAATATTTATTACCTCTACTTGATTTTAATTTATATGGATTATTATCAGAATATAAAGCTCCTGAACTTAATGATATATCTGCATAATTTGATACATCTTCGCCATTAAACTTTTTATTTAAATCTTCTATAGTACTTTGTTTTTCAGATAAAAGTCTCATTAATACTTCTGTACCTGCGAGGTGCCAGGGCTAGCAGTGTATTTAATACTAAATTCTTCTAGAATCTACATATGTAAATGATGCTCTAAGCCCCCCCTATTCTAACTCCGACTTTTGCTGTTGCACATGGATTAAAAAGAAACGCGAACTGACTATAGTTGACCCTGCAAGTGGAGTAGAAAAGAGTTTGGCACCTGCAATAATTTCATTTGATAAATAAGTTAAATAAAGGAAAGTTTCATTAACGTAGTGAGAAATGATAGGGCTGCTCTACCGATTAACAGAATGAAAGTTCTGTCCAAAATAACAATATGATTTATTATAACACAAAATAATAAACAAAAACACATGAAACATTTACAATACATCACATTGGCTAGAATTGGATACTCAAATAAATGCTGTGAAGGTGAAGTTGTCCCTAAACTAGATTGTGACATTTATGACGAAGTGGTACGTGGAGCCAATTCCTTGCAACACAAGTCTTAAGAGAGACACACAGCCAACCCGACATTAATTGCTGCTACAGTAGTGAGAATTCAGACAATGAACACCCAAGACAGAACAAAGTTAGAAAAAGACGAACACGCGCGCTCTGCTTCGCTCTGATTATCACCTAGGAAAATCCCTATCTGCCGGTGCTGCGGACATACATTATCAAACTGTCTTCTTAACTGCAAGAACACGATCTGGCGTACCAGAGGCAATGGCTGGTTGTTTCGACGTCCCGTCGTGGTGATGATAATGTCGCAAGTATAGCCCGAAACTAATTATCCTGGACTGGTTGTTCCAGACTAAAGACTTCCTAGCAATACAAATGCACCTCTGAGGGAGACGAAGAAGGCTCGCCACACAATCACTGAAGGTAGAGTGATTGATTTTAACAAGCGAAGTCACACTGTAACTCTGATACAGTCAACTTTAGCCAGAACTGCTCAAGACAGACAACATAGGCCGCTTGTACGCAGAACGCTCAATTGCCAACTGTACTCGGAAAGTTACGTTGAAGTCGGAACTTCAGCAACTTCATCAAACAGTTACAATTAAATAAAAGTATATTAGACAGCCAACGGAAGGCAGGCTGTCCAGAGCAACGAGAGCTCAGTCTTGTAACCTACTCCAACCGAAAGGCGAGAGCCAACTCCCCACAAGAGCCCCCGTACAAACCGAACACATAACATTCCCGCCCTCACGACAGTGGCCGTGGTTAACCGTTCCAATCAGCAACTCGAAAACCGGCGGAAAATTCCACTCTATTGCCGGAGCACTACCATTCCACCAATGGAGATTCTTGGCGCCAATTTCTGCGCCGATTGTGCTACGTCACGGAGCTATGCCCTGAGCAAGCCAATCACAGTTACGATTTTGCAGAAAGCGCGGGAATTTGCCCGGCAAAACTGCCTGGGTACACAACTCATTCCCACGCCTCGCTGGTAGCCAGCCAGAAAGTGTTTTCGCTAAGTTTCTGCGAAGTAACGGAACCTCTAGCCCAGCCGCTACTTCAGGCCCCTGCGGGGGTGTCTTTTGACAACGTCGGCGTCTGGAAAGCATTCACTAGACTCCCTCACACCTGTCGGCTTAACCCTTTCAAGATCAGCAGAGCCCGCCTGTCACCAGACCACCCGGGTGACGAGAGATGCTGCGTGGGAAGTCCGCGTGTGAAGGAATAGCGACTTTTCACCATATGCAATTCGAGAGGAAGATCGTAAGATAGAAATATGAGAGGGGGCTCATACCACCTTTCATACCTTCATATGTTTTTTCACCAATTTTTATCATCATTAAATTCTACAGGTGAATTATAAACATATTAAAACATACCAACAGGTATTAAACCAAACACTTTATCGTCACTACGACTAATAGATTTTAACTTTCTTCCACCAACATTTTTTTTGTTTCATTTAACTTTTTACTTTCTTTTTCTTCTTGATATTTATTAAATATATCTTTAATTTCTGTTTCCCTTAATGTATAATCATATTTTCCAGGTTATTTTCAGACCAATCTGTTAATTTTTTAATTGGTAACAAATCTTCTAAATCTTCTATATGATGATATGAAATCATTTGTTTTTCAACTTCTCTATTCTCTTCAGTTGCTTTTAAAGCATTATCACCTAAACCTTCAATACTGTGTTTTACTTTTTCAATAGCATCAATAACAGGTTGATCTTCTTTTTTATATTTCTCATATTCTTTTTTGTGTTGGTTTTTCCAAACTTTAAATTTTTCTTTTAGTTCTTGAGCTTTCTTTATATTTTGGTTAGTTTGTTTAACACATTTTTTATCATACTTTGCAAACATTTATTAATGAAGAAAAAACTTTAATTATATTGTTGTTTATGTATATGTATATATGTATGTTTATGTTAAGCAATGTTGTATTTTATTTCCAAACATACCTTCATTTGGTTTTATAGACTTATCTGTTGTTAAAAAACCAAATTCATCATTCCAACATTTACTACACAATTCTTTATAATTAGCAAAATTTAAATCTCCACAAACAAACTCATGATAAATACGACTTAAATTTGTATCATCTGATCTAAAAATATTTAAAAAATGCAAATTGTCTTTAACTAAGTGTTTTGGTATTTTTGAATGAGATTGAGATAAATAAAAGCAATCTGTATCATTATGTCTACTTCTGGTAAAATATTGTCTTACAATATCTAGATTTTCTAGAATAAAATCAGTAAATACAACTACTGAATTATCTTCACATTCATCTAATGGAATAATTTCTTCATTATTTTCAATAAAACTTACAATTTGTTTACTAATTTCATCTTCAATTTTTTTTACATTGTTATATACATTCTTGATATTGTGGTTGTTCTAAACTTTTTGAATAAACATACAAATGTTTATTTTATTCGTGTTTAACCATCCTGTTGCTAAAATATAAATATCAACCATTAATGTTGTTTTTCCACTACCATTTTGTCCAGTTATTGTACATCTTATAGAATTCTGTAGAAGTTAACTATATTATTAACTTATTTTCTGTAATTTTACTTTAGGTTCCCAATCTGTTTTGTTCATTTATTAACAATTTTGTTCATTAACTAATAATGGTTTTGACTTATTAATAATTTTTTTCACTTATTAATAATTTTTTCACTTATTAACAATTTTTTCATTTATTAACAATTTTCAGAAGTAAATGAGTAGGTTATTTATACTTAGTGATAAATCTTCAAACTTAAAAAACGATTAACTGTTACAATATGTGATAATTATACTAATGTTTCATTAGTTGGTATTTATTCAACTTTTTTTAACACCAAATATTGCAGCAAAAAATAATAAACTTTATTGTGATGGAGAAACAATAGGAATTCCTGTAGGTCAGTATAGTTTTAAAAATTTATACATTTGAAAAAACCAAATATACACATCAAAGCATATGAAATTTTAAGCAGAACAGTTATCAAAAGTGATGTAAAATTATATATGTATATGGAAGATAGTATTTGAAATTTAAATGGTTTTTATAATCAAATTATTCAAGGTAATGAAATAGCTGTATCTAAAAATGTTTGCAATATAATTCATTTTGAATTAATGAATATAAATTTTAATCTTGCTGATGGAACGTGTATAAAATAATAATGACCAATTTCATAAAGAAACTAATAATATTGCTTCGGTAGCATATAATGCAGAATTTGATGGACCAATAATTTATGAAGAAAGTATCTCTATTTTTAATACAATTCAAGATTTAGAAGTTACTATAACTGATGCAAATGATAATTTAACTGACTTTAATGGTTCTACTGTAACAGTTATTTAAGAAATATCTTAATATCTTAGTTGCAGACCGAAGTCTGCATTTTTCCTTAATTAATCATGAATAAAACTGAAAGTTATGAGTTTTGTTCATTTCGTGTTACGGAAAAAACTAAAAATAATTTAAATGTTCCTAACAAAGTACAGAAACTGAAATAAATATTGGTGAAGGTTGGCTTCATCCAAATCATGCACAATTAGATATGAATTTTAGTATTATTGGAAATGATGGTACAGATTATCCAACTTATGGTGGAAAATCAAACAAAAAATTAATTGATAATTATGTAACTAAATTATTTGACTTTGTAACAATAAATAGAGGAAATAATATATTATCTAGAATTGAACTTCCTTTCATTTCATCAACAGTTTTATTACACCTAACTTCCTCTATTAGTGACAAAATAAGTTTAAAAGGACATATTCTTAATACAGGAAAAATAAATAGTAAAAAAAATTAAGTACCTTATCAGTTATCAATGCTTGGTAGATTTTTCAAAGATAACAAATTAAATTATGTTTGAAGGAAACTTAACTGTAGTTTTTACATGTAGTTCAAGTACTGGAGACGCAATTTTATGTTGGTTTGATAAAAATGATGCTGGTGTAGAAATATAAGATACACTTCCTAAAGTAGAAAAAATACTCATTGAATCTATGAAAATTCGTGTACTTGTTGTTAAATACGAACCAAATTATGAACTTGAACAATGTGAAAATATTTTAAACAATCCTAAAATTCCTATTCCTTTTTATGAACTTCAAACAGAAGAAGTTGCTGGATTACCTGGTAAAATAATTTTGAACTAGATATACCAAATTACTATAATTCTATAGAATTTGATATACTATAATTTGTTTTTGTTGTATTCAGACAAATCGAAAAAATAATCAGTTAGCTGATTCATCATTATTTGATCGTGTTCAACCACCGAATAAATACTTAAAAAAATAGTAAAAACAAAATTTTTACTCAAGAAATGTGGAATATTAATCCATCAAATAATTTTGTAAAAGCATATGATGTATTTCTTGATTTTAAAATAATTACTTTACTAAAATCAGATATTGATATTAGTCAATTTAGTTTTATAACTAATTATCCAATTTATGCAATAAATATGGCACTTAGAAGAAATGTTATAACTACACAAAAAACAAAAACGAAACTTTGTGCAACTTTTAATGATAAAATTCCAAATGATACACTTGCTTATATAATTAGGTATGGTAAGAAAATCTTACATATGATGCACAACATAGATTACTTACTGAAAATTTTTTAATTATTGATATTTGCCTCTATATAAATGAATGAGAGACTTAAAAAATTTATAAAAGTATTAACTTCATGCTTATATACATTTCTGAAATATTTTAAGAAAGATAGAGAAAATAAAAATGGCAAATTTTAATATAATTTAGTGTTGTCACCTAATAAATTTGTTTATTTACTTATTTGACAATGTGATTTTTTAAAATAATGTACTTTTTAAATAATACATTTTAATTATTTTACTTACTTACATTCAAATTGTGATTTTTTTCAAATAATTTTCTTTTGTTAATTATTACATTTTAATATATTTACTGATGTTCACAGGATAAATTTTTTTTTAAAATAATTTACTTTTTTAAATTACTTACTTTTTTCATCTAAAACATATTAGTGTGTTAGAAATCGTGTTATAAGTTAAGTAAATAGTTTGGTTATTATAATTGGCTGTATTATTGAAAAAATTAGGTATTTAGTTAACTTTCGAAATTCGGTTGATTTAATTAAAATATACTGAATTTTAAAAATCGGTTGTTTTATTTATAAAATACAGAATTTATTTTAAATATGTATTAGTGTCTGTTATTCTACTCGTAAGATCAGTAAACGAGTGTCAAGAGGATCTGCCTTTCATAGGTGTTAAGAATTTTCTTCATCCCAAGCCACATTTCGGTTCCGCTTTTGAAAAGCAAGTAGATATTTTGCGTATCAGCGGTAGAATGATTGGGGATACTGAAATGGGAATTCGGAAAATTTGCGTTGGTTTTATCGCACACCTTGTCAGTGAGCCCTGATATCGTCTCCCGAAGATGTTGAAGTGCTGCGCAAGACATTATCTACAGCAGCAGAAAAATATGAGTAAACGATAATATCGCATCAATTGCTTTGAAAATAGGTAACAGTTGGGCCATTCTGTATGAAGCAGAAAATCAACTTTGTGAGCAGGGATAATGTGAAAGACAAGGTTGGATTTTGGTCTGAAGTATCAAAATATAAGGATGTGAGTAAACATGCAGAAATAAAGACGTGCTTTAGTGAAATGAATATTGCCAAAAGTTCGTGTAGGAACAGGATTGGGAACGCCATGTTTAATTCTGTTCTGACGATTTGTGCTGGTAAGACTCGAAATAATTGAATAAGCTAATGAATTTTTATGTTGCGAGTTTTTTGCACTACCATGCTTTAAAAAATAAGTATGTTTTGTTTCAATGGTACTGTCGAAATCTGTGGCAATAGTGGCGTTAGTAGAGACAACCAAGGACCTCAACATATCACAATATGTGAAAGAAAAAGCGGATATCCTGAAATACTTGTTTTTCATAATTATGGAACTAAACATTTCATGCAAAATTCTATTAAATTTCGGAAAAATATTATCGTGATCTGCAAATGTTAATATTCAATAGCCTGTAGAAAGGTAGATTAGTCAAATAAAAAGAACATTGTGCCTTTAACATGCCATGTTTAGTATTATGTGACGACTAAGTGAGATTGTGCGATTGGCTTGCGCGATCAGCGATGGCCACCTAATGTCAAGCAGTTCGCGCGCCTGCCGTCATGAGCCCCTGCCTCGCACTTAAAAAGTTGAGGTGGGCCTGGGACGACATACAATTATACTGTGACACCTCCACTGGAAAGACTCACCCACACGTGCCACCAGAGCTCCACAAACGCATTTTCCACTGCCTTCACGACCTCTGTCACCCAGGAATCAGGGCAACTGCTAAACTTGTCTCCGCCTGTTACATATGGCCCAGAGTACAGAAGGATTGCCTGCAAAGGGTTCGCGCGTGCCAAGGTTGCCAACGTAGTAAAGTTTGGTGCTACGTCTACGCGCCCATCGGGAAATTTCCAGAGACATCTGAGAGATTTGTCCATGTTCACAATGACGCTGTGGGACCCCAGCTACCGTCAGACAGGGAAAACTGTTTGCTAACAAACATAGGAAGATTTACGAGTTGGCCAGAAGCGACTTCGGTGGACAACACCTCTGCAGAAAACCTGGCAGCGGCGGTCGTGTCTCAGTAGATTAGGCGTTACGGTTGTTACTACCGATCGAGGCCGCCAGTTCGAGTTGGAGCTATTCGCCCATCTCAGTAAGCTTTGTGGCGCAACGCGCAATTCTCCCACAAGCTACCACTCGCCCAGCAACGGGGATGGAGCGATAGCACAGACCTCTTAAGGTGGCGCTCATGTACACACATCGAAAAAGTTTTGCATCACTCCGGTTCCCATAACTCCTGAAGATAGACATTGACTGTGGCTATTGTACCACAGACACAGTCCCTTTCACCGTTCAGAGATGCAACTAATCCCGGCCAAAGATGTAAACAATGATATATGAGCAGCGCCTATTAGAAAGAGGGTGTCCGACAGCTAATCAGTTCCAGTCATTCCACCAGGAAGGAGGTACACAGCCCGTGTTGTCTTTAGTTCAACCAAGCCTAGACGGTCAATACTGCAGTTCGGTCGCGTCCGCATTGCTACTTTGTGCCAGGAAGAGCTCTCGACAAGGGAAGCATCTTGGCATCTCAGAGTGAACCAAAGCGATGTTTTTTGGACATAGAGGAGATACAGAGAGACAGAAACTGTCGATGACATGCCTCGCTCAGGCCACCAAAGGGCTACTACTGCAGTGGATGACCGCTACCTACGGATTATGACTCGGGGGAACCCTGACAGCAACGCCACCATGTTGAATAATGCTATTCGTGCAGCCACAGGATGTCTTGTTAAGATTCAAACTGTGCGCAATAGGCTGCATGATGTGAAACTTCACTCCTGACGCCCATAGCGAGGTCCACCTTTGTAACCACGACACCATGCAGTGTGATACAGATCGGCCCAACAACATGCCGAGTGGACAGCTTAGGACTGGAATCACTTTCTCTTCACCGATGAGTGTCGCATATGCCTTCAACCAGACAATCGTCAGATACGTGTTTGGAGGCAACCAGGTTAGGCTGAACGCCTTAGACACACTATCCAGCGAGTGCAGCAAGGTGGAGGTTCCCTGTTGTTTTGGGATGGCATTTTGTGAGGCCAATGTACACTGCTGGTGGAATGGAAGACGCCATAATGGCTGTACTGTACTTTAATGCCATCATCCGATTGATAGTGCAACCATATCGGCAACATATTGGCGAGGCATTCATCTTCATGGACGACAATTCGCGTCACCCTCGTGAGCATCTTGTGAATGACTTCCTTCAGGATGACGACATCGCTCCACTACAGTGGCCAACATGCTCTCCAGACGTGAACCCTATCGAACATGCCTGGGATAGACTGAAAAGGGCTGTTTATGGATGATGTGACCCACCAATCACTCTGAGGGATCTATGCCAAATCGCCGTTGAGGAGTGGAACAATCTGGACCAACAGTGCCTTGATGAACTTGAGGACAGTATGCCACAACGAATGCAGGCATGCATCAATGCAAGAGGACGTGCTACTGGGTATTAGAGGTACCGGTGTATCCAGCAATCTGGACCACCATCTCTGAAGGTCTCGCTGTATGGTGGTATAGCACGCAATGTGTGGTTTTCATGAGCAATAAAAAGGGCGGAAATGATGTTTCTGTTTATCTCTATTCCAATTTTCTGTACAGATTCCAGAACTCTTGGTACCGAGGTGATGCAAAACTTTTTTTTTGATGTGTGTATTACTGCTCCAGGTAGTCCGCAGCCTTACCATTTGCCCTGCACTCTGTGCATAGGACAAATCTTGATGCAGCACCGGCAGTAATGCTACTTGGCGCGACACTGCTGCTGCCAGGAGAATTTGTCCATATACACGCCTCGACGGGGAAGGATTCACATCTGCCAGATTTCGTGGGGCAGCTGAGAGAGCACATCCCGTAAATCCAGCCCTGGCCAGCATCAGGTCACAGCTCACGACCAACATTTGTGGACAACGAGTTGTCTAACAGTACTCACGTCATACTCCGTAGAGATGGCAGACTAGCACTTTTTTTGGGGGGTCATCAGTCTTATAACTGGTTGGATGCAGCCCTTCGTAAATTCCTCTCCTGTACCAGCCTTTTCATCTCAGAGTAGCAGTTGCAACCTACGTCCTCAATTATTTGCCGGATGTATTCCAATCTCTGTCTTCCTCTACAGGTTTTGCCCTCTACAGCTCCTTCTAGTAACATGGAAGTCTTTCCTAATGTCTTAACAGATGTCCTATCATCCCGCCGCTTCTCCATATCAGTGTTCTCTACACATTCCTTTCCTCTCCGATTCTGTGCAGAACCTCCTCATCCATTACCTTATCAGTCCACATAACTATCAACATTCGTCTGTAGCAACACATCTCAAATGCTTCAATTCTCTTCTGCTGCGGTTTTCCCATGGTCTATGCTGTACTCCAGACATATACACTCCTGGAAATGGAAAAAAGAACACATTGACACCGGTGTGTCAGACCCACCATACTTGCTCCGGACACTGCGAGAGGGCTGTACAAGCAATGATCACACGCACGGCACAGCGGACACACCAGGAACCGCGGTGTTGGCCGTCGAATGGCGCTAGCTGCGCAGAATTTGTGCACCGCCGCCGTCAGTGTCAGCCAGTTTGCCGTGGCATATGGAGCTCCATCGCAGTCTTCAACACTGGTAGCATGCCGCGACAGCGTGGACGTGAACCGTATGTGCAGTTGACGGACTTTGAGCGAGGGCGTATAGTGGGCATGCGGGAGGCCGGGTGGACGTATCGGCGAATTGCTCAACACGTGGGGCGTGAGGTCTCCACAGTACATCGATGTTGTCGCCAGTGGTCGGCGGAAGGTGCACGTGCCCGTCGACCTGGGACCGGACCGCAGCGACGCACGGATGCACGCCAAGACCGTAGGATCCTACGCAGTGCTGTAGGGGACCGCACCGCCACTTCCCAGCAAATTAGGGACACTGTTGCTCCTGGGGTATCGGCGAGGACCATTCGCAACCGTCTCCATGAAGTTGGGCTACGGTCCCGCACACCGTTAGGCCGTCTTCCGCTCACGCCCCAACATCGTGCAGCCCGCCTCCAGTGGTGTCGCGACAGGCGTGAATGGAGGGACGAATGGAGACGTGTCGTCTTCAGCGATGAGAGTCGCTTCTGCCTTGGTGCCAATGATGGTCGTATGCGTGTTTGGCGCAGTGCAGGTGAGCGCCACAATCAGGACTGCATACGACCGAGGCACACAGGGCCAACACCCGGCATCATCGCGTGGGGAGCGATCTCCTACACTGGCCGTACACCACTGGTGATCGTCGAGGGGACACTGAATAGTGCACGGTACATCCAAACCATCATCGAACCCATCGTTCTACCATTCCTAGACCGGCAAGGGGACTTGCTGTTCCAACAGGACAATGCACGTCCGCATGTATCCCGTGCCACCCAACGTGCTCTAGAAGGTGTAAGTCAACTACCCTGGCCAGCAAGATCTCCGGATCTGTCCCCCATTGAGCATGTTTGGGACTGGATGAAGCGTCGTCTCACGCGGTCTGCACGTCCAGCATGAACGCTGGTCCAACTGAGGCGCCAGGTGGAAATGGCATGGCAAACCGTTCCACAGGACTACATCCAGCATCTCTACGATCGTCTCCATGGGAGAATAGCAGCCTGCATTGCTGCGAAAGGTGGATATACACTGTACTAGTGCTGACATTGTGCATGCTCTGTTGCCTGTGTCTATGTGCCTGTGGTTCTGTCAGTGTGATGATGTGATGTATCTGACCCCAGGAATGTGTCAATAAAGTTTCCCCTTCCTGGGACAATGAATTCACAGTGTTCTTATTTCAATTTCCAGGAGTGTATTTTCAGAAATTTCTTCCTCAAATTAAGGCGTACACTATGTGATCAAAAGTATTCGGACACACCCAAAAACTTGCGTTTTTCATATTAGGTGCATTGTGCTAGCACCTACTGCCAGGTACTCCACATCAGCGATCTCAATAGTTATTAAACATCGTGAAAGAGCAGAATGGGGCACTCTACAGAACTCACAGACTTCCAACATGGTCAGGTGATTGGGTGTCACTTGTGTCATATGTTTGTACACGAGATTTCCACACTCCTAAACATCCCTAGGTCCACTGTTTCTGATGTGACAGTGAAGTGAAAACGTGAAAGGACATGTACAGCACAAAAGCGTACAGGCTGACCTCGTTTGCCGACAGTTGAAGAGGGGTCATAATGTGTAATAGGCAGACATCTATCCAGACCATCACCCAGGAATTCTAAACTGCACCAGAATCCACTGCAAGTACTATGACAGATAGGCGGGAGGTGAGAAAATTTGGATTTCATGGTCGAGCGGCTGCTCATAAGGCACACACCACATCGGTAAATTCCAAATGATGCCTCGATTGCTGTAACGAGCATAAACATTGGACGACTGAACAGTGGAAAGACGTTATGTGGAGTGACAAATCATGGTACACGATGTGGCGATCCGATGGCAGGGTGTGGGTATGGAAAATTCCCAGTGAGTGTCATCTGCCAGCGTGTGTAGTGCCAACACTAAAATTTGAAGGCGCTGCTGTTATGATGTGGTCGTGTTTTTCACGGAGAGGGCTTGCACCCCTTGTTGTTTTACGTGGCACTATGATAGCATAGGCCTACATTGATGTTTTAAGCACCTTCTTGCTTTCCACTTTTGAAGAGCAATTTGGGAATGGTGACTGCATCTTTCAGCATGATTGGGCACCTGTTCATAATGCATGGCCTGTGACAGAGTGGTTACATGACAATAATATCCCTGTAATGGACTGTCCTGCACAGAGTCCTACCTGAATCCTACAGAACACCTTTGGGATGTTTTGGAATGCCGCCTTCATGCCAGGTCTCACAGAATGACATTGATACCTCTCCTCCATGCAGCAATCCGTGAAGAATAGTCTGCCATTGCCCAAGAAACCTTCCAGTACCTGACTGAACGTATGCCTGCGAGAGTGGATGTAGTGGACTGACAAGGCAGCCAGTCCACAGTGACGGGTAGCAGATAGGCACACGTACACACACGCCGACTGGCGCGAAGTCTAGAACAGGATTCGTAATGAATGTGATAAAGAAAAGAACGTAGCTACTAGAACACTTAACTTTTATATCGTCCTTTGGTATACAGCAATCTTGATGAGACAAGTGAGACTATCTTGAGATACATGCAATGGTACAAATGGCGCCTTACTAGGTCGTAGCCATTAACTTAGCTGAAGGCTATTCTAACTGTCTCTCGGCAAATGAGAGAAAGGCTTCGTCAGTGTAGTCGCTAGCAACGTCGTCGTACAACTGGGGTGAGTGCCCGTACGTCTCTTGAGACCTGCCTTGTGGTGGCGCTCGGTCTGCGATCCTGACAGTGGCAACACGCGGGTCTGACATGTACTAATGGACCGCGGCCGATTTAAGCTACCACCTAGCAAGTGTGGTGTCTGGTGGTGACACCACATTCCTCCCCCGCAAATCGGCGAACGGTCATGTGATAAGGCTTCCGCCCGCCGTGGGGAGGATCCCATGTTGACGTATGCGATGAGGTGGGGAGCCTAACAACAGGCGAGGCTGTGCCACCCGCAAACCGCCATTCGGTCCGAGGGGAGCTAGGAAACGCCTGAAAACCTAGTCCAGGGTGCACGTCAACATGCGGTGTATGTGCCCGTAATGAGACAGGAGGGGCCGAAGGGTCGACCTCCATTGCGTCGGGGGATCCGACGCGCGATGACACCATGTGGTCCGGAGCGGGCAAGAGTTCCATGGCGGAGGACATCTGGTCACGGGAAGCGATCGGCGGCGCGTGACCCAGGGAGGCGCTCGGCGGCTGCCGCGACGCGTCCACTGCGGGCGGCGCCGGCGGGAGAACAGGCGGCGGCAGCGGCGGCGGCGGCATGTCGCCACTAGGCAATAGGGAAGGCAGCGTCGGTAACACCTGGGGATGAGGCGAGCCAGTAGATAGTTCCCCAGGGCGCTGACCGGACGGCACCGTCGCTGAAAGCAGACGGGGAGCGGCAGAACCCGGGCGACGACAGAGGCGCAGCTGATTGAGATGCCGACGCACCTCACCAGAGGCCCCCAAAATCAAATACATTGCGCGGCCGAGGCAGCGAAGAATGCGCCCTGCGAGCCAACGCCGTGAACCACGATAGTTGCGATAGAATACAACGTCGCCTGGAGCAAAAGCAGAAGTCTGCCGCTGCACAGGAACCTGATGCGGCGGATGCAGCAAAGACATCAAGGTTCGATGAGGACGACCATTGAGCAACTCAGCCGGCGAGCGACCATCGCGGGGCTGAGAGCGATACGAAGACAAAAAGAGCAATAACGCGTCCTCCCGAGAATGCGACTCTTTCAACTTCAACATCTGTGACTTGAAAGTCCGGACCAATCGTTCAGCGGCACCGTTTAACGGAGGCGAAAACGGTGCGGATGTCAGATGTTGAATACCATTGGCCTTGCAGAATGACTGAAATTCTGCTGACATGAATTGTGGGCCATTGTCGGAAACAATAGTCTGCGGAAGACCTTCAATGCAAAAGATAGCAGACAACGCTTGGATGGTGCCAGATGACGTCGTGGAAGACATCCGGACAACAAAAGGAAAATTACTGAAAGAATCGACCACAACCAACCATCGAGCCTTCCAGAATGGACCGGCAAAATCTATGTGCAAGCGTTGCCAAGGGGAAGTGGTTTTCGGCCATGCAAAGAATTTCCGCGGCGGTGCGGATTGTTGTGCGGCACACGCCATGCAAGAAGAGCACATATTCGTAATCGCAGCATCGATTCCGAACCAAGTACAGTGCTGACGAGCAAGTTGTTTCGTGCGCACGATACCCCAATGTCCTTGGTGAAGAAGCCATAAGACAGAGGACTGTAACGAATGCGTGACCACTACTCTGGACTGATCATTATCAGAACGCAACAACAAAACACCACGTCGTACAAAAAGTCTCTCCTTGTGAGCAAAAAATCGGCGAACCAACGGATCCTCGATCCGGGACTTGGACAAGGGCCATTGCGTAGCAACAAAACGCAAAACAGTAGCAAGGACAGGGTCAGCAGCTGTGGCTGTAGCTACACGACGAAAATCAATCGGAAACGATTCGACCACGTCATCGGTTTCCGAGTCAATGAACATGCAAGCAAGTTCGGAAGAATCGAATGCTCTTGCGACCTCATCACGCAATGTGTGGGGAACATTGCGCGCTCTGAAAAATTTCGGTTGCACGTTTACTTTCAGTTTCAAATGTGCTTCATAGTTCTTAGCGCAACCAAGGCCCGGTGCAAAAATGTCTGCAAATTCTTCACAGAGACTAGAAACACTGGCTGAAAGCACAGTGTGGGTCACTGATAGGACCTGATTGACGATAGACAAGTTAAACAACTGAAATAAATCTAAACCAAACAAGTTCACTGCAGTAGAAGAACGAAGAACGTAAAATGACACAAGTTTTGTTTGTCCCTTGTATGTGGCAAGAAGGCTGCACTGTCCTAACACAGGGATGTTCTGTCCTGAATAACTCGTGAGCTGAACATTTGTGGCACGCAACGGAGGTGCGCCCAGTTGTTTGTACGTGGCGTGATTGAGCAATGAAACTGCAGCTCCGGTATCGAGCTGGAATGGGATCACGTTGCCTTCAAAGTCCAAGTCTACAAAAAGTTTATTGTCCTGCTGACGACAAGAGCGACTTTCACGTGCAATGTGAACTGATACTGGTACAGAAGCACGTGCAACTTTACGGGATTTCCGGCGACGTCGACGCACACTGTTTGTGGGACGAACACTGTCACTGTTAGAGAAAGTGGCACTGGACGGGGTGGAATTAACTACATGAATCTCCATGGGCGAAGGTTCACGAGCCTGCTTGTCCTTGGTTCTATTCCGGCGCGAAGCAAAGGGCCTGGAATGGTTGTGATTGTCTGATCTGAGCTTTTTCTGGCAAACACTTTGAACATGTCCTTTCTTATGACAGTAAAAGCAAACAGCTTGGCGTGACGGGCAATTGTCACGCGAATGTCTAGTTGCACACCGCGGGCATGATTTCACTGCATTTGCTTGCTTTCGCGGGACACGTGGTGGTGCGGACGTGCGCGAAGGCAGGTTAGCGTTCCGTGCAGCGGGCCCGGCGGGCCGGTTAATGTGACACATGGCTGGCGAAGTTGCAAATGATTCCTGAGCAAAGTCAAGTTTGTCTTGCCTATCTAATATGTCTATCACTTGCTGAAGGGAGGGATTTACTAGTTTCAAAATCTGTTCCCTTATACGAACATCAGAAACGTTCTGTGCAATTGCATCACGCACCATAGTATCTGAATAAGGGAGTCCACAGTCACATTCAAATGCACAATCCCTAGTAAGTCCTTGCAATGTTGCAACCCACTCCCTATTAGTCTGACCGGCTGTACGTTTTGTACGAAAGAACGCATACCTCTTTGCAATGACATTTACTGTTTCCTTGAAATAGGCATCTAAAGCAGACAAAATTTCTTCGTATGACAGAGTTGCTACGTCGCGTCGGGGAAACAATTTCACTATCACACGGTAGGTGGACACACCTACACACGAAAGCAAAAATGGCTGCCGCTCATTACCTTGAATTCTGTAGGCGGCAAGATGAAATCCAAATTGTCGGGACCATTCCGTCCAGCTTTCGTCGTCGGGACGAAAAGCACGGAACGGCGGTGCAACTGCGGGTTGTGGCTGCGGTAACGAAGAAGCGGCGGCGGCCGCATCGTTGTGCAGCGCACGTTGACCCTGGACGAGCTAGCCAAGGGCATCCAATAACGCCTGCGTCTGCTGATTCTGCAAGCGATAAAATTCGGACAGTACATCTGGCGAAGCCATGACAAGTAAAGTAGTGCAATACGAACGCTAAAGTCCCCTTTTAGACTCGTCGCCAATGTAGTGGACTGACAAGGCAGCCAGTCCACAGTGACGGGTAGCTGATGGGCACACGTACACACACGCCGACTGGCGCGAAGTCTAGAACAGGATTTGTAATGAATGTGATAAAGAAAAGAACGTAGCTACTAGAACACTTAACTTTTATATCGTCCTTTGGTATACAGCAATCTTGATGAGACAAGTGAGACTATCTTGAGATACATGCAATGGTACAAATGGCGCCTTACTAGGTCGTAGCCATTAACTTAGCTGAAGGCTATTCTAACTGTCTCTCGGCAAATGAGAGAAAGGCTTCGTCAGTGTAGTCGCTAGCAACGTCGTCGTACAACTGGGGTGAGTGCCCGTACGTCTCTCGAGACCTGCCTTGTGGTGGCGCTCGGTCTGCGATCCTGTCAGTGGCGACACGCGGGTCCGACATGTACTAATGGGCCACGGCCGATTTAAGCTACCACCTAGCAAGTGTGGTGTCTGGCGGTGACACCACAGTGGAAGCTGTTATCAAGGCTAAAGGTGGGCCAACACCATATTGAATTCCAGCATTACCGATGGAGGGCGCCACGAACCTGTAAGTCATTTTCAGACAAGTGTGTGGATACTTTAAATCACATAGTGTATGTTTGATACTGGTAGACTTCTCTTGGCCAGAAATACCCTTTTTGCCATTGCTAGTCTGCTTTTTATGTCCTCCTTGCTCATTCATTATTTTACTGCCTAGGTAGCAGAATTCCTTAACTTCATCTACTTGGTCACCATCAACCGTGTTGTGAAGTTTCTCGCTGTTCTCATTTCTGCTACTTCTCATTACTTTCGTCTTTCTTCGATTTACTCTCAATCCATATTCTGTACTCATCAGACAGTTCATTTCATTCAGCAGATCATAATTCTTCTTCACTTTCACTCAGGATAGCAATGTCGTCAGCGAATTGTATCATTGATGTCCTTTCACCTTGAATTTTAATTCCACTCCTGAATCTATTTTTTTATTTCCATCACTGCTTTTTCGATGTACAGATTGTACAGTAGGGCCGAAAGACTACATCCATGTCTTACACCCTTTCTAACCCGTGCACTTCGATCTTGGTTATCCAGTCTTATTATATCCTCTTGGCTCTTGTACATATTGTATGGTCCCCTTCTCTCCCTATAGCTTATCACTATTTTTCTCAGAATTTAGAACATCTTGCACCATTTTACATTGCTGAACGCTTTTTTCAGGTCAAGAAATCCTATGAACGTGTCTTGATTTTTCTTTAGTCCTGCTTCCATTATTAACTGCAACATCAGAATACTTCTCTTGTGCCTTTAGCTTTCCTATAGCCAAACTGATTATCATCTAACACATCCTTAGTTTTATTTTCCATTCTTCAGTATATTGTTCTTGTCAGCAACTTTATGCATGAGCTGTTAAGCTGATTATGCGATAATATTTGCACTTGTCAGCTCTTTTAGTCTTTTGAATTATGTGGATGATATTTTTCCAAAAGTCAGATGATATGTCGCCAGTCTCATACATTCTACACACCAATGTGAATAGTCGTTTTGTTGCCACTTCTGCCAACGATTTTAGAAATTCTGAATGAATGTTATCTTTCCCTTCTGCCTTATTTGATCTTAAGTCCTCCAAAGCTCTTTTAAATTCTGTTACTAATACTGGATCCCCTGTCTCTTCTAAATTGACTCCTGTTTCTTCTTCTATTACATCAGACAAATCCTCCCTCTCACAGAGGCTTTCAATGTATTCTTTCCACCTATCCACTCTCTCCTCTGCATTTAACAATGGAATTCCCATTGCACACTTAATGTTACCACCCTTGCTTTTAATGTCACCGAAGGTTGTTTTAACTTTCCTGTATGCTGAGTCCGTCCTTCCAACAATCATTTCTTTTTCGATTTCTTCATATTCTTGTGCAGCCATTTTGTCTTAGCTTCCCTGCATTTCCTATTTGTTTCATTCCTCAGCGACTTGTATTTTGTATTCTTGAGTTTCACTGAACATGTTTGTACTTCCTCCTGTCATCGATTAGCTGAAGTATTTCTGCTGGTACCCATGGTTTCTCCGCAGTTACCTTCTATGTACCTATGTATTTCTTTCCATCATCTGTGGTGGCCATTTTTAGAGATGTCCATTTCTCTTCAACTGTACTGAGCTATTCCTTATTGCTCTATCTATAGAGATCTTCAAGCGTATCTTGTTATTCCTTAGTATTTCTGTATCCCACTTCTTTGCATATTTATTCTTCGATCCAGCACTTATACCTCCTTAGTGTCCTGGCCTGTGATTTCAAGATGCTGGACATTTTAATTTCTGGCAAATGGCGCATCATTTCCATCGACTGCGTAAAACGTGCATTTGTGTCAGAAGACTGACTCACTACTCCTGCGCCATGTCATCCGCTTCCACTGTCATCTAAAAACAATCGGCCACTTCCCGTCTCTCCAGTGCCACAGCCACTATACCAGACGTGGTCTGGTCATCGTGTACATTTTCCTCCAAGATTCCGAGACAATGCTGAGCCTGGTACGCTGACGACACTCTGCTTCCTGCGGATGGCTGGTGTGGTGACTACGTATATCATACACTTGGCATGTGCAGTCAGCTGATTGCCACCAAATGTCAAGGAGTTTGTGTGCCTGCCGCTTGGAACGCTGCCTGGCGCTTATTCCTATAGGGGAAAGTGTGGCCAACTTGTCAGTGGCCGCCATTTTGGGCTCACTGCACTGCTGGTGATACTTTGTCTTCCGCAGCGTATTTAGCCATGTATATTAAAGAAGTGCACTCAACCATCTAATGCACTGCTAAAACTGATCAGTGCTACTGCGCAACTTTACGCTGTTCTCCAGGCTGTCCAATACATCCGACGCCATAAGCGGATACAGTATATTATATGCTGGGATTCACTCAGCTCTCTTCTCAACCTCCAAGCTCTTTATCCCATCCGCCCTCTAGTCCACCACATTCTGGACTGCCTCCACATGCTCCACTTTGGGGAGCATCTCTGTGGCATTCCTCTGGTTCTCATGGCATGTTGGTATCTGCTGATTGATGGAAGGAGGAAGTACAAACATGTTCAGGGAAACTCAAGAATACAAAATACAAGTCGCTGAGGAATGAAACAAATAGGAAATGCAGGGAAGCAAAGACAAAATGCGTGTCATCGTGTTGCTCTTTTATGGCACACACATTGGTCTACACTTTCCGATAATAAATTACGGGACGTAAAACCTCTTCCCTATGCTCGGACCTCTTCCTTCAGGCCTTGTCGTCGGGAGGAGGTAATTTTAACTAGACTCCGGATAGGTCATTGTCTTTTTAGCCATCCATATCTTTTAAGTGACGATCCACCCCTGCTTTGTCCCCACTGCTCTCAACTGTCGACAGTGAGACACATTTTACTTCAGTGTCCCTTTTTAAATCGCTACGCAACCATTTACAGCTGTCGCCTGATATATCTTTCCTTTTAGCAGATGACACGTGCTCAGCTGATCGCGTCTTTGAGTTTTTCAGTGTCAGTGAAATGACATCGGTCATTTGAAGCTCTTTTTTGGGGAAAACAACCCTCCTTCAATATCGGTTTTCTCAGATTTCCTTCCGTTTTTAGTTTCCCTCCCTCTTGAGTTTCGCTCCCTTTGCTGCTGATTTAAAATTCCGTTTTTTATCCTTCACTAATCCACAGAATGGGCGCTTATGACTGTAGCAGTTTTGTGCCCTAAAACCATAAAAAAAGGCCAGTCATGTACAGTGGCTGCATACCTTTATGCAGTATCGCATCTGCTTGTTGCCCTATTACAAGGTCTCATTCAAACTCGGTAAGGTGTTGATAATTGTGTCTTTGTCTCCTTAGAGATATTGTTGACTGATGTCAACTCACCCTATACAAAGGTAATTAACATTCACAACTGTTACAGCGTGTATTTGAAGCAAACGTGATTTGCATCCTCATAGTGGCGTTACTAGTGCCACTCTTATGTGGCTGCTTTCAGATGTAGAAACATGCTTACCAACTTTTGTTTACATCACACAACCCCTCCTTCATGTTGAGTCTTTTTTTTCTGTCAGTGTATATAAAAAAGTCCTTGCCAAACACTTCTATTCTTCTTGATCGACCTAATGCATACAGTACTTCTTACAGAGATTCGCCTACTTCCTTTGACACATCCTGCTGGTGTTTTTCTCCAGCTGTGCCCTATAAATTCCTGGAATTGACTCCGGACTATCTTGAAAAGATTGTAGATGTCCATCATGCACAATTGTTATTCTTGTTGATAGCTGAAGCTTCACTTCGACTGATGAAGCAGTATCGACAACCTCTAACGATCCTCAGTACCTTCTGATGAACTTCTTTGTCTCCCCTTTCGACGTGTAAGGACTGGATAAAATCACCCCTTACCCTACTTTATACTGCGATAAATTTGCTATACATTTCACTGGTTCTTTCTGCTACACTAATGCATTCGATGCACCTTCTAGAATGGTGATAGTGTTTCCGACCGTACACTACCTCGTCTCAGGACAATCCAGAATTTTTGGGTACTTCTAAATTATATGCTGACACGACAAACTTAACATATGTACCCCAGCTCCTGTGATGTGCATTCATATAGAAATTTTACCTCATCTCACTTGTTCTACATATCCACACAATTCTACCACTGTCCTGTGGATGAAAGAGACGTAATCCGATTGCAATTACAAGTTGGGGCATTGTAGCTGGTTTCCTTCATAAAGAGCACTCGAGATCACATACAAACTGTTCGCCATAGCCAAACTGCCACAACAATTAGTCATTTCACTTCCAATTCCTTGTCCCGTTTTCTTTCTCAGTGTGTTTGGATCCCCAATCCTAGGTCTGACCCTTTTATTTCATATTTGATGTAAACAAAAATGTGCACACCGTAAATGAATTTAAAAACCTGTTATGACAATTCAACCTCATTTTTGCGAACTGCAAAGCCACAAGACAGTCTGCTTGTCTCAACAACATACTTATAAATGTCAATAGAGAGTGTTCTTCAGATGTAGCTGTCTTTGATTTCTCGGACCATGACTCAGTTTGGGTAAAAATAGGTACAGATAGGCCTAATATGGACTATAAGGAGTTTAAAGAGCCTAAAATAGTCATCACAAGACCAATAACGCAAGAAAAATTGTCTGATTTTATGGTATCACTCAGTAATTGTGACTGGTCACATATGTTTAACAATAATGCTCAGGGCTCTGCCAATACATTGTTAGATAGATTTTTTTTTCATTCTTTCTTAAATATATTTGAGACCAACTGCCCTCAATACAAATGTAAAGTTAACCCTAAAAGTAACAGTAATAGACATAGGGATAAGAATCCATGGCATACCGCTCAACTAGCCAATATGAAAAGGAGGTTGTTGTTGTATAGAAATTCTTACAGACTTCAGAAAACTGATATGGCTAAACAAAGGAACTCAAGAGCTCAAAAGGAATATAAGTATGCTTTAAATGAGGCCAAAAAACAACATAACCTACTTCAGCGTTGAGTCATCAAAAAATAAATGCAAAAAATCATGGACTATAATAAATTCAGTGCCCAAAAGTAAGCAGAAAGCTGAGGTAGGGATTTCAGCAGATGAATTTAATAACTACTGTATAAAATCTGTTAACCAAATTAGGGAAAGCATTGGGAGGCCACAAGAAACTGTAGCTTATCTCATTAAATATCATAATGTAGACTACACCCTGAAAGATAAATTCCTTTTAATAGAGATCACAGCAGATGTTGTTTTCACTATAGTAAATAATTTTAGGCCCTCTGATAGTGAAGATATCTATGGTATCTCTTGTAATATATTAAAAAAGATAATTGGGCACATAGTATATCCTCTTACTAAAGTATGGGTTTAGCGTACTAGGGTTGCCGAATTCAATGATGCACGCTACACCACATGTAATAAACACTGTTTTTATTTTTCGTAAGCACACATATACAGTTGTTTACATTCTGAATTCTCGGTACACGTCCGTACACTTTCGCGCACGACCACAGACTAAGCAAAGAGCTTGCCAAAAACAAAGATATTAACCGCGACTTGGTCGATAGTCGCCACATTAGCCCCCCCCCCCCTAGAGTGTGGAGCACAAACATAAATATTGGGGCATACATGTAAAGGGAACACCCAGGGGGGAGGGAGAGGGTGTTTAATTAGAAACCATACCTTACATTACATTACGTTAGTAATTGAAGTCTTCGAGCCAGCGAGGGGGGCGGATGGTCCTGCCTGACCGGGTGAATCCTCGTACAGCGGTTGAGGGATCTGGGGAGGGGATGGTGGGTTGTGAGGGGCCAGGATAGCGGATCTGAATGCCTGTGGCGGTACGTAGGACTTTGACCGTTGATGGGTCAGTACCAACAGGCAAGGGGACAGACTGGAGGAGATGAATGTGAGTTAAGTTGTCCCTGGGGAAGCTTGCTTGTTCGTAGAAGATGTACACATTACCCGGCTGTATAACAAAAAACACATTAGAGCTGCAAATAAGATCAGTGTCGACATTCACTACCACTTCCTGATACGGGTTGACAGAATCTCCACACGAGTCGTCATTGGTGACATCACACGCTCTGGGGCTGGTCCCTGATACATCACTGAATCCTAACAGGGGAGAGGCGAGGGGCTGCCTGTAGGAGGGTAAGTCATCACACGCATCACTCTGCATAGGAATGTCACACGCACCTGTAGCACTGTCACACGACTGGGAGTGGGGAACGTCACACGTGTGGGAATGGGCGTCGCTCATCCGTGGACTGTCGGTAGATGCCTCATGCGAGGTGGGTGCAGCAGGGGATGGGGTCTGACTGGGTGGGGTATCGGGCAGTTCTCCCAGAGTCCATGCAGGTTTGAGGCGGCAGACGGATACCGTTTGAGGCGTGCTGTTAATGAGCACTTCGAACGTGTTGGTACGCTGTGATATGACTCTGTGCGGGCCCGTATATGGAGGTCTGAGTGCCGGTCGGATGGTGTCATCTCGCACCATGACATGAGTGCACGACGCCAAGTCCTTATGCAGAAATACGGGAGGGGGCGTGTGTGGTCGAGGAGGCGGCACGCGGATGTTAGCAATTAGCTCCTTGACCTGCCCGACGAATGTCGAGTCGCAGATTTGATCTGGAGGGAGTGAAGGCTCGACTAACTCTGCTGGGAGTGTGAGGGGTTCTCCATACAGTACCTCTGCCAGGGATGCGCCAAGGTCCTCTTTGTACGCGGCCCGAACGCCTAACATTACCCACGGTAAGGCATCGGCCCACTCACCTCCGTGGCACATCAGGGAAGCTTTAAGCATTCGGTGCCAGCGTTCCACAAGCCCATTGCTCTGGGGGTGGTATGCTGTAGTCCTAAATCGTTTCACCCCACACAGTTCACAAAGCTGTCGGAAGAGGGCAGAGTCGAACTGGCGGCCCTGGTCGGTGGTGACAGAGACTGGACAGCCGAAGCGCGAGATCCACATTAACAGCAGGGCTCGGGCCACTGCATCGGCTGTGATATTAGTGAGAGGAATTACCTCTACCCAGCGGGTAAACCTGTCAATTGCGGACAGTATGTAACGGAAGGGGCCTGAGGGGGGTAAGGGCCCGACGATATCGATGTGTATGTGCTGGAATCTTCTTTTTGCCACATCGAACGTACCCATGGGGGGCTGTGCATGACGTCCTACTTTTGCGCGCTGACAAGCCACACATGCTCGTGCCCAACTGCGACACTGTTTTATCACCCCGGGCCAAACAAAACGTTCAGATACCAGACGTGCGGAGGCGCGAATGCCAGGGTGTGCCAAGTCGTGGATACTATTAAATATGTCCCGGCGGAGAGGTGCAGGAATCACCGGGCGTATGCGTCCTGTTGAAATGTCGCACCAGATGGGTGATGAAAACCCAGGAAGTGTCCGTAACTCTAGTTTGAGTCCTGTTTTGATATCGGAACGCAATGCTGCAAGTTCAGTATCCTCTGTCTGCAATTTAGGGAGCTCACTGAGGTCCAGTTGTGAAGATAAAACCGACACCCGAGACAGAAAATCAGCGACGACATTGTCTGCGCCTCTGACGTAACGTATGTCATTCATAAACTGACATATAAGGTCCATATGCCTAAAACGTCTCAGGGATGAGTCCTTACCTGGGTTACGGAAAGCGTAAACCAATGGCTCGTGGTCGGTAAATACCACGAGATGGCGACCTTCGATATCGTCTTGGAAATATTTGATAGCAGCGTAAATAGCAAACAGTTCCCGGTCGAAGGTCGACCATTTACGTTGGGAAGCGGTCAGTTTGTGGGAGAAAAATCTGAGCGCCTGTACAACAGAACCCACGGATTGCTGAAGTACTGCCCCCACTGCTGTATCACTTGCGTCTGTAGTAAGCGAGATGGGAGCATCAGGAATGGGGTGAGCAAGCGTAACAGCTGTCTGTAAGGCTGACTTTAGATTATCGAATGCGCGACGCATATCTGGAGTCCACGTGACCGCCCGAGACCCTGATGTGTTTTTTCCTGCGAGGACATCCGTCAGTGGGGCTTGTATGTCGGCGGCGCGGGGAATATGTTTGCGGTAGTAATTTACCGTTCCAAGGAAGCGGCAGAGGCCCTGAAAATCTTTGGGCAAAGGCACCGTACTAATGGCCTCCACCCGTTCAGTTAGGGGACGGATGCCGTCGCCAGAAACTCTGTGCCCAGAAAAGTGACACTGGTGCGGCGGAGTTGTGACTTAGTATTGTTCACTGCGATACCGTTTGCTTTTAATAGTTGGAGCACTGTATTTAAATGTTGTTCATGTTCCTCGAGGGAGGAAGAAAAAATTAACAAGTCGTCCAGGTACGCATATGCAAAGTCCAGTTTTCCAACCAGCGAGTCGATGAACCGTTGCCACGTCTGTGCAGCATTTTTAAGGCCGAATGGCATAAACAAATACTCGAACAACCCGAACGGGGTGATGATAGCGGTCTTTTCAACGTCCTCAGGTGCCATTGGCAGTTGGTGGTACGCCTTATGACAATCGACTACACTGAAAATTTGTGCCCCATGCAGCTGGGAAGCAAAGTCTTGAATATTTGGGACGGGATAATTATCTAAAATTGTTCTGGCGTTAAGCGCCCGATAGTCACCGCAGAGGCGGAAAGTGTCATCTTTCTTAGGCACCAAATGAATGGGTGACGACCAACAACTAGAAGAAGGGCGGATAGTCTTATTATCTAAAAGTTCCTGAACAATAGCTTTAGCGTGTTTAAGTTTTTCCGGATTTAAACGCCTAGCCTTTGCACGTACCGGTGGGCCTTCTGTGGTATTTATTCTGTGGACAGTACCGTTATTGATCGCGAACACCGATGGGGATGCTGGACCAGCACCCGTTGCACTGTGACTAACCTGTAATGCACACGTGTGTGTGTCCAAGGCCGGCAGTTCAGCAGCGGTGGCGGTGATCCACTGGTAGTCATTGTCGAAGAGCTCGGTGGGGTACCTGGTAGCGTCGCGGGTACAGCTTCCGTCCGGCAGTAGAAATGTCACGCGGCGTCGGCTGCCGGTGCGAGGAAGTGGTGCGGGGGTTGGGGGCGTGGCCGTGTGCGACAGCTGGGCGGTCCGCTTACGCGTGTCCGTGAGCTTGGCTTGCACGGCGGCGATGCGTAAGCGGAGGGCCCCATTGCTGTCCCGAAGTTCGTCGTTGTGTGATCTAAGAGAAAGCACTGCAACAGCAGTTTCCGCTAGCTCACACAACAGAATGGCGCTTTCGGATGAGAGGGGTAAGATATCTGAACCGGTGGTACGGTCTCCCGAGTTAAAGGTTAGTGTACCTCGTTGTAGGTCGGGTGACAGTGCGTGGGCTAAGAGAAAATCTACCCCAAGCACGGGTTTATCCACATCCGCGATAACGAAAGTCCACTGTAAGGGCGTATTAATGTCCTGCAGTTTAAGGCTTAAATTTGTTATTCCATGAGAGCAGATCAGGGAATTATTGGCGGCTCGAAGCGGGGGGCAAGGCTGAAGCTCGAATTTAATACCTGCGGACAAAGGTATCACACTAACCTCGGCCCCCGTGTCGACTAGAAATGAAAGGCAAGACACTGCATCTTTCACGTACAAGCGTCCTGGCGCGTGAGGAGAAGAAGTATTTAGTGATAGGCGTCTGTGCGGTTCAACGCGGCCCGTAGCGCCTGAATTGGGTCGCGTTATTAGTTTGGGAACGCGCATGGAGAACGACAGTTATTAGCCGCGTCGCCAAAGCGGGAGTGGAAATAACACCAAGCGGGGCGGCGCGTGGCGTCGCCCGTCGTGCTGGTTGAGGTCGAAGCGGCAGTGGAGGGGGACTTGTTTGTAGTTCCCTCCGATGGCGACGCTGCAGTAGTGCTGGTAGGAGAGGAGTTACTGCGGCGGTTGCCAGGCGGCGTTGGCTCCGCGCGCATGCGTGGAGCTAGTCGTGCGCACTCTGTACTGCAGGATGGGAACTGCCGCGCAGGTGTGCCAACCCCTGAGGCCTGAGGGCACCCTGGGGGGGTATGCGGGGGGGGGGGGCAGAATGTTGTAAACCTGGTCTGCGATCTTCAGTTTGGCATCTAGTGGGGCCGAAGTTACATGTAGAAGGTGAAGTTGAACTTGCTGGGGAAGTTTCAGCAACCAGATGGTCCAAAGCGTAATGTCCGGCATGTGATGCGTGTCAATCATAGCGCGGAGATGACGCCAGAGTTGCGACGGGGACCTGGATCCCAGCGATTCCTGACTGATGAGGCGGATAGCTTCCTCTGGCGATGTGGATAGTTGCTCGAGGATGGTGCGTCGGGCGAACGCATATTTGTCCATAGCGGGGGGCGAAGCCACAATGTCGCAGATCAGATCCAGTTCGTCATGGAGGTGACACAGTAAGCATAGGAACTTCGAATTGTCGTCGGCGACGCCGTGTAGCTGCAGGACGTGGTCGACCAAGGCAAACCATATGCGTGGGTGATCCTTGCGAAGGGGTGGTAGCTTCGGCCAACGGGTGGGAAAGTCTTGACGTAAATGTTTATCAGAAACTGTCTCTCCCTGTCCATAGTTCTGCAACATAATTGTCTCGGGTGCAGTAGCGGTGCACCAGCTTCTGCCACTGTCAGTGGCACGCGGCACGGTAGGCGCGGCTGGCTCGACCTCGGTCGAGAAATCAACGAATCGGGCGGTCGACGGAGTAACGCCGACGGGCGTAGAATGGACCGGCGCGGTAGAATCGACCGTAGTCGACCGATGTGCGGCGAACGACGGAATAGAGTTTCCGGGCCCCTCCCCTACAGGTGCATTAAAATAGTTAAAATCACCTAATGTTTGTGGAACACACGCGGCAGGAACGGCGTGTGCCGTCGGAAACACTCGTAAAGCGGACGCTGGTGGTGTAGGGGGGGTTGGTGCAAAATCCGGAGTTCCGGCAGAAATATGAACTCTCCAGTCTTGAGCGTCCGGCTCGATTTGTACAGTCACTGATTCGGGTGGAAAATTCACACTTGCACTTGGGAAACCTGTAAACATAGTCACTGGGGTTTGAGCACATTGTGTCGGCTGTTGAGCACTCGGAACACGTGGCTGTGGAATTGTATAAACACTGTCCTGTTGAGTACAGCTAGTAGAACTATTGCGGACGCCCGGTGGATAGTTGTAAAACCATGCCGAAGCGTCCGTTGGAACACTTAGTTGGCACGTGGTCGGTGTAGCAGGCGGCAAGCGCTCCATTGTGTACTGTTCGACGGTCTAAGGTTTCGTTGTAGCACTCGCGAACAAAATTCGGGGTCACCAGTATGGGTTTAGCGTATTAGGGTTGCCAAATTCAATGATGCACGCTACACCAAATGTAATAAACACTGTTTTTATTTTTCGTAAGCACACATATACAGTTGTTTACATTCTGAATTCTCGGTACACGTCCGTACACTTTCGCGCGCGACCACAGACTAAGCAAAGAGCTTGCCAAAAACAAAGATATTAACCGCGACTTGGTCGATAGTCGCCACAAATTCCTTTTAATAGAGATCACAGCAGATGTTGTTTTCACTATAGTAAATAATTTTAGGCCCTCTGATAGTGAAGATATCTATGGTATCTCTTGTAATATATTAAAAAAGATAATTGGGCACATAGTATATCCTCTTACTAAATGTATAAACAGATGTCTCATTAAAGAAGTATTCCCAGATGTATTAAAATTATTCAGGGTAGTGCCCATTTACAAGAAAGGAGACAAAAATTGCCCATTGACACCTATTTTATCTAAAGTTTTGTAATCCATCATCAACTCCCAGTTGTGTAATTATCTGATATGTAATAACATTATTACTGCGGTACAGTTTGGCTTTAGGAAGGGCAAATCCACAGTCCATGCCATTGACTCCCTGATTAAAAAGGTGCTTAATGCTTATGAAGGAAAAATTTTTGCTCAGGCTACCTTTTGTGATCTTAGCAAAGCCTTCGATTGTGTGTAGCATATTTCACTCCTCAACAAACTAGTTTATTACGGAATCACAAACAGTGTAGTTGACAACATTTTCGAATCTTTCCTCAGCAACTGTAAACAAATTGTTTGTATTGGTAAACAGATATCACAGCTGGCTGAAGTTAAGTGCGGTGTGCCACAAGGCTCAGTATTAGGACCTCTGCTATTTATCCTAATGACAAACGATCTACCATCTTACATAAATACTCACTCCATTCTCTATATGCAGATGATACCACTTTTTTCAATATCAGACATGGATATGCTCTGAATTGTGGAAAATGACACAATATCACTGGCATCAGTCTGGTTTCGAGCTAACGGGTTCCTGCTTAATGAGAGTAAAACGCGAAAGATTGTATTTAGTTTAAGAGATCTGCCAGTAGAAGACTTCATGGATAGTGTTAAGTTCTTAGGTATTGTTATAGATAGTAGATTGACTTGGGAGCCACATATTGAATACATTAGTGCAAGGCTGTCTAGAGTGGTGTATTTGTTAAGGAATTTAAAAAACCATGTACCTGCAGCCTATGTAAGATCGGCCTACTATGCTTTTTTTCAAAGCATTATATCTTCTAGGCTTTTAATATGGGGCAATAGCTCACATCTTCAGGACATTTTGATACTTCAGATGAAAGTAATTCGAATTATCACAAACAGTGATAAACTGGCCCACTACAAACCACTGTTTATCAACTTAAAAATATTAACTGTTATAAACATGTATATTTACACTGCCCTACTGCATAAAAAGAACAACTTATCAGAATACCAGCGTAGAAGAGATGTACACTCTCATGGAACTAGAAATAGTAGCCATCTTGACTTACCTTACTACAGATTATCCAAGTCACTGAATAGCTACGAAGTGATGGGTATGAAGATGCTTAACAAACTGCCGCTAGAAAGGGTAGAAGCTCCATTTGATTTATTTAAAGACAAATTATTCAGTTGGTTAGCTGCAAATCCTTGCTACTCACTTCAGGAATTTTATGACTGTAAAATATGATAGTGGTACCAGTTTGGAGAGTGCATCATAATTTCTTTAACTGAGTAATTTATGATGCAATGTTTTCATATTATTTCATTTTAAATATTGTATTTTATGGAAAACCAATAGCGACATATTGATCTTCAACCCATGTATATATGCTGTATAACTTTTATACATGTAACTTGACTTTGTCAATTGCTGTAATAGCTAAACGACAATAAAATTTCATTCAATTCAATTCAATTTCACATGATAACCACCAAACAAACAAACACACACACACGAAAAAGAATGCTAACAAAATACCCACAAGTTCTGTACATAGTGCTAACCAAACACTACTGGATTCTCCGACACAAGGCACAGTTGCACATCATATATACAGTTATAATCACAGAGATCGACTTACACAAGATAAGCTTTACACAACATTGTGTGAAGCCAGACTTTTGAATGCTGCAATTAACTGGGTGATCACGGTCTTAAGTACAGTAGTCCTCTGCAGTGTAACAGTATAGTGCAGTCGATAGAAAATAAACCTGACGTGTGGAAGGTCATAGGTTCAAATCTCATCAAATACACAAATTCTTTTTATTTTTCTGAATCTAATAAAATATCTTTGACTATACTTTTATTCAATTAATTGGCTTAAATGTAATTCTTTTTTATTTCTTATATCCGGGTGCATCGTTTTCATCATCTCTTACTTTTCATCCTATCATTCTGTTGTCGTTTGGAATCTGTGTGTGCCGCCTATACTCTGCAACCAAGTGCCAACCAGGACTGCTCATCAGTTGGTAACACGGCAGTCCACGTAGGCAGTGTGAGAATATTATGTAAATTGTAGGTGGAGGCTGGAGAAAGGAAAAGAAAGAGAAGGAATTGTTGATGTCAGGTATATCAGGACTTAATGTGGAATTGTTGGTGATGAGCAAAAATGTGACCCGAACCTGGGACCTCCCACTTACTATACAGCTGCATTAACCACTGCACTATCCACACACATGTTTAACTCAAATGTGTGGACTATCTTGGCACACTTCCTGGCCGAATCGCACTCCCAACTAGCACCCCCTATCCACAATCTCCGTTAATGTCTACCGTGCTCATTAATTTTAATGAATAGGTAATTTTTATTAATAAAATTTGAATTGCTTTAAAATATTGTGTTATAATAGAAAATGGAGAAAGCTATCTGTGCTATTTTAATAAAAATGATGATAGAAATGAGCAACAAACACATGGCGTAAGAACTGGTAAAGCATTGCTGAGACAGTAATATACCTGTTACTTAGTATCATGGCCTATTAGATGGTACGTGTGTACATGCAGTGTGAAAGACTTGCCCCAAATGGTCATATGGTAGTTGCCCACTGTCGTCATAAGACATCAGTTGTATTACAGAACAGCACTCTCCCAGATGTGGAAGTATTTTACAAAGTGATGTCAGTGAAGTACAATGCTCCATGTGCTTTAAAAGATTAAAAATGGGATGAACCACAACAAACAAGGAGGGAATGTAAATTTTAACAGTTCATAGTTTACAATAAAAACAGAAAGCAGCTGATATGCTGCCTTTATCTATATAAAACAACTTGATGTGCTTGTAGCCCTTGAAAATGGACAAATGACCACATAAAACAGAGGACTTAAACCTTAGTTTTCAATCTTTTGCGCTGACTATTTGTAATGTACTAATAGTGGTATGATGCCCTATTACAACATGATTTTTGAGCAGAGTTTCAAAATCAGAATCAGTAGAAGAGTACTGCTGCTTTTGTAGTAGTCACTACTTATCATTTTTTGAGGAAAGCGGTGGATGTCAGAGAGTTTCCTTCTATTTACCTATTTAATTTAATATTCTGATTCTGTGTATCATGCAACTGAAAAAGGTCAAAAATTTGCAGTCTGGAAATAACAGGAATAAACTAGAAGTCTTAATAGTTTGGTTAAACTAGTTTTGAAAAAAGCAATGTAACCAAAACCCGGTTGTTTCAGTGACAACCACCATCCCTACATGGCAATGAAAATGCTGTCTTTGGTCAGTCTTCAGAAACAACCTCCGCTCTTTGAATCTACTTCAACAAGTATTGACATTGTTCCAAGTTATTCATGGTCTCAGTAATGTTGGGGATGAGTTATGTGTCTGTTACAGTGTTGCTGTTAAGATGATGGTAATCACAGCAGAACCTGTATTTTTTGCGCTCTGCGGACTTCTACTCTCTTCTATTATCCCATCAGCTAACTGCCCGTTGATGAAAATCGTCCATAATCAGCCAGAAATACCTAGATATCCAGTACAGTTTCCGATGCTATGGTGCTTCGTTCCCTATTGGTATTCGGTGTGTGGTCATGGGTGTTGCTGGCAATGCACCTCACAGAAAAACAAGTCCTCCAATTCGAACAGCAATTCCTCCGACTGCTCTCTCTCTCTACTCCCTTTAGATACTCCATTTTACTACTTAATGTAGTGTTGAACAGTGGCTTGTGGTTCACACACATGCTCATCCAGAATGTCCAGACTTGCTATATACATCGCCTTCCTTAACTTCACTTCTTCAGCGCCAAAATTATCTATATTTATGGGTACCACTCTTCGATCATTCCTCTCTTGTTCACATAAAACAATTCTCTCAGTTCAACAACTTCCTGGATTGAGTATATAGTTTTCTTCCAGAGGCCCTATAAAACATAACATACCAACAGGTAAATCTGGCTCAACATTCACCCAAGACGACTTTCTGGTGTCATCTGGCACACAATCATGCAAATCGAGCCTGAGTGCAGTTGTTCATGTTTCAAGTGGCTCGTCCAATATGCTAGACACTTCTTGCAACAGTAAATAATGTGATGTGTTACGACAGCAAAAGGAACCTGTGACCACTGGAAGCAGTGCCACAAGTTCCTCCAAAAATCGTAACACAACACACACACACAAATGTAATACTAACTAATGTAAATCCACCCGATGATGGAAGTTTAAACCTTCGAAACGTGTCATGGAAATAAATAAAATGGTGACTGGTAACAGTAAACTTGTTGTTTCATTTAATGTCAATAACAGTCACGGTAAAGCCTAACCTAAAAATGTTCACATATAAAGTAAATAATCCCACAGCTACATTAATGTTAATGATCAATGACAACATTACAATACACTGAGGTGACAAAAGTTTGGGATACCGTTTAATATCTTGTTGGACATGCTTTTGCCTGGCATTGTGATACAGCTTGACGGAACACGGTCTCACCAAGCCATTGGAAGTCACCTGCAGAATACTGACACACTGCCTCTATAGCCGCGCAGAATTGCAAAACTGTTGCTGGTGCAGGATTTTGTGCACGAACTGACCTCTCTATTATGTCCCACGTGTTCTATGGGACTCGTGTCGGGCAATCTGGGTGGTCAGGTCATTCACTCGAACTGTCCAGAATCTTTTTCAAATCAGTCACAAACAGTTGTGACCCGATGATGTGACATCACTGTTTGGGAACGTGAAGTCCATGAATGGCTGCAAATGGACTCCAAGTAGCCAACATCACCATTTTTAGTCAATGATCGGTTCACTTGGATGAGAGGACCCAGTTCATTTGTGACCCCCGTATGTATTACATTAAATTACTTGTCTCTGCATCATCTACATCACTTTAGGGATTTGTAAAAGTTAGTAAAAATCACCCTGTATATTGAATTTCAAGCTTACAACACAACAGATCAGTAAACTTGCAAAGACCACGATGAACCTAAATTGTACAAACAGTTGGCAGTAATACACAGTTTGTACTCAATAATTTTCCCCATTTGAAAATGTTCCTGACCTAGTGTATGCATTAGAGATGGGGGATCCGCTCTTGAACTAATTCATAGAGTTTAATCTTTCAAAGGAGTGAACAATTAGTGATTCAGAAAAAAAGAACGGTAGCTCCAAACGTTTCCCACGGCAGAGAGAGAGAGAGAGAGAGAGAGAGAGAGACGGAGCATATCAGCAGCGCCTCTGCTGGTCAGAGCACAGTGCACGCCACACAACACAGCCAGCGCCGGCCTCTGCCCTGCTTCTACCTTGGCTGCCTGCATTGTGCAGTGCCCCATTGGATTTTGTGTTTCACATATGCCGTGCCGTCTCTGTGCGTCGTCTGCCGTGTGCAGTGTCTGGCGCAGCTTAACTTCGCATCGCACTCTGTCGGCGATCGTTTCAGTCGCACGTCCTGCCCTCTGGGCAGTTGATGCCAGCAACAGGACAGAGAGCCACCTAGCGGATAACATAGGAACTACTTGCAAAAACCTGCTCGCAAGGGAGCGGACGATTTGTCTCGGAGCGGGTGAGCTCCCCCCACCCTCGGAACTCGCCCGCTCAACGCTCACCCCACCGTCTCGACTCTAGCCAGAGCGTTGAGCAAAGCGACTCAGGTGTCACTCTGGTCTCTGCAGTCTCAGCTCATGCAGTAATACAGCTCGCGGCTCGACCTGCTCGACTCAGCGCCTCTGCATCGGAGTTCGTCCCCACTGGATATTGTTCTTCGTAGTAATACCGCTATGTATATTACATTATTATGTTATGTATACATCAATCGTTTTTATTTTATTTTTATTTGTTTAAACTGATTAGATTAGGTTCCTGATGACTCCTCTTACCATAGGATTTTTATTATGGACACTCGAATTTACGCTTTAATTACGAGCGAACCGATAAACGTATCGCAAAATGTGATACACCAATATTTTCCTTGTTTTATTCTGCATAGGGTTATATGCAGCACTTTCGTTTTACAGTCAAATTTATATTTTTTTTTTCTTATTCTGGTACGGATTTTGCGATTTTAGGCGTCTTCGGAAGGAAACGTTCACTTTAAAAATATATGGCTTGCGATGTATTTGTATGAGGTTAATGAAATTTTAATACATTATAGCCAAATATATTGTTAATGTAAATCTCAAGTTACAACATTTTCCGATCACCCAAAAAACCACGATAGTGCAAAATAAATCAATAATCAAAAACTTTGTCATATCGTGGAAATTTCAATAAACAATACAAAATTCTTACTCATTATCTGTGTTACTTCAAAATAGGATCAAATAAGATCAAAATACAGGTATAGTACTGGAATAAACCAAGTTTAAAGGGCAATGTGCCTTCCATTTATTTTCTATTGTAAATGAGTGGTGAGTCATGAAAAAGAGCTAATTCATTTCAGGGAGTGAACAGTTCTGATCCAATCTCTGAAAAGAACAGTTTTGCCCATCTCTAGTATGCATTGGACCATGTGCTACAGTTGCTTGACTAAAATCGATGTCAAACTTCCCATTGTGCTGTCTGAACACACGTGTTAACGCACTGTCTCAGACTCCGCACTGACTTAGGGTTGACTGTCTACATGAAGCTTGTTGATTGCTGACCTCAGACTGCTGGTGTGAAACTTAATACAATGAATGTTGGACAGAAACTAACTAGCTTTTTGTAAAGCTCGTATTTACAAAACGATGACATTCAGAGTGTTATATTTACAATAATAAAATAAATATGGAAACAGTCAGATTGCATTAGAGACTGAAGTTATTTTGTTTAATTGTGGACCATGTATTCTGCAGCTGACCTAAATGATCAGTTCTTTATTTAGAAACTCAAATCTTCTAACTGAAATACTTCATTAACTAAAATGGTTAAAAAAGTAACAGAAAAATCAGGACTGCGAACCTACAATTCTTGATTTCTGGAAAGATGATATTCAAAGGTTCAAACACTCAAATACCCATGATTAAAGCCCGGAGTTCAGAGCAGAATGAAACTGTAAAAGAAGCAAGAAAAATGGTGAAAATAAGCAAAAATGAGTACAGGCAAATTTGATAGTTTCACAAAACTTCTACCTTGTTGAAGGCTGTTACAGTACAGCAGGAAGGACATCCTGAGATTTCCCTGTGTAAAACTCTAGTCTATATATATATGAAGATGCTTCCGAAAGAACACATACCATCTTCATATATATATATATATCTAAAAAGAAAGATGATGAGACTTACCAAACAAAAGCGCTGGCAGGTCGATAGACACACAAACAAACACAAATATACACACAAAATTCAAGCTTTCGCAACAAACTGTTGCCTCATCAGGAAAGAGGGAAGGAGAGGGAAAGACGAAAGGATGTGGGTTTTAAGGGAGAGGGTAAGGAGTCATTCCAATCCCGGGAGCGGAAAGACTTACCTTAGGGGGAAAAAAGGACAGGTATACACTCGCACACACACACATATCCATCCACACATACAGACACAAGCAGACATATATATATATATATATATAGTTAAGGCTCACCGGCCGTTTGACCTCCTTCTTCTGTGCAGATGCACAAACAGTGCTCGAACCCTTACGGGAATCGGCGGAAAAGCCGCGAATAATGACTATGGTGGGCAGGAGCACTATGAATGTAGTGCGAGACAATACGTTGCAAATGTGGGTGTCACAGGAGGCATACCAAAGATAAGTCCCTGCCGTCACACTATCCTCAGTGGCTCAGATGGATAGAGCATGTGCCATCTAAGCTGGAGATCCCCGGTTCAAGTCCCGGTCGGGACAACCATTTTCAACTTTCACCATTGTCTTATATCAACACTTGTATCCAGCTAAGGGTATTCATTTCATTGTAATGTATTCATTTCATTGTAAAACTCTTGGCTATCAGCGCAGAATAACTTGTGCAGTGAGAATGTTCTTGTAACGTTGCATAAGGTCACAGGTGCATGTGAAAAGCACCACAGTTATTTGGTGAATTCCTCTTCAATTGGCTGTGCGGGGTGGCCACACGGGGTCTGAAGGGCCTCGTCACGGTTCGCGAGGCTCCCCCCGTCGGAGGTTCATGTCCTCCCTCGGGCACGGGTGTGTGTGTTTTGTCCTTAGTGTAAGTTAGATTGAGTAGTGTGTAAGCTTGGGGACCAGTGACCTCAGCAGTTTGGTCCCACAGAAATTACCACAAATTTCCAAAATTTTCCTCTTCCATATTTGTTTGTTTACGCAGAAGCTTTCAAAAAATTCGGCAGTGTTTTGTAACCAGAATTTTCTCTAGCACTGATTCATTCTCTTGAATGCAAACTTTGCAACTCCATGTGTTTCTGATGGCAATGTTAACAAAATCTCATCTACCAGAGAAAGTGAATACCCCAAGGAACTATTTTAAGCTTCCAGCTGCTTTAAAATATCAGTTATTTTGGAGAAATAGTTATGTATATCCTGTATCTTTTGTTGGATGCCGTTTTTATCAAAACATCCTGTAGCTGTTGCAGTACTGATCTTCTACATCTAGGGAATTCTCTAAAATGTTCCGTGTAGTGTGACACAGCCTGTAACGAAGTTCCGTACTCAGCTAAAATTGGCTGTGGATGTAAATCCAAATTTGGTAGGAGTTAACAGAATTTTTATACTCTAATTGGTGACTTGGCAGCCTTTTTCTTCAGACTTGAAACAAGAAGATCCACACCATTACACTGGCTTCTGACAGTTTCAGCTTCGTGATGTTAACCGTGTATGAGGCACAACTAATTTAAGGTAAAGAACTTTTAACCCCATTCCCGCTTTTGTATATACAGCAACATCACTGGGAAATAACAATACATTGTCATATCATATCCCTATTGGCCACAAGGAAGCTAATGAGTCATTGAAAAATCAGCAACAGTGGAATGATTTACTTAGCCAAATATTTGTATGTTAAGGAGAAATGATCTACTCCCTGCTTTCATAGCACCAATTACGGCACTACACATGCACTGTCCTGAGACATCTGTGTTTTGGCAGTAGAAATTTGTATGTTTTCATGCTCCAGAATATTACAAATTATTTCTTGAAAACAATGTAGTATGTAGGTTTTGTACACAATTACGGCACTACACATGCACTGTCCTGAGACATCTGTGTTTTGCCAGTAGAAATCTGTATGTTTTCATGCTCCAGAATATTACAAATTATTTCTTGAAAGCAATGTAGCATGTAGGTTTTGTATACTGTAGATTTTTGTGTTATCCTTTTATTTATGATTTTTTTTCTAAAATTACACAAAGCTGCACATCATTCAGTTTTGGAATGTCAGAACCGACTAATGAAATTACCTGGCAGATTAAAACTGTGTGCCGGACTGAGACTCGAACTCGGGACCTTTGCCTTTCGTGGGCAAGGATTGCTAGATCTACAAGGTTCGCAGGAGAGCTTCTGTGAAGTTTGGAAAGTAGGAGACGAGGTACTGGTGGAGGTAAAGCTGTGAGGACAGGGCGTTAGTCACGCTTGGGTAGCTCAATTGATAGAGCACTTGCCCGCGAAAGGCAAAGGTCCCGAGTTCGAGTCTCGGTCCGGCACACAGTTTTAAACTGTCAGGAAGTTTCATATCAGCGCACACTCTGCTGCAGAGTGAAAATCTCATTCTGGAAACATGCCCCAGGCTGTGGCTAAGCCATGTCTCTGCAATATCCTTTCTTCCAGGAGTGCTAGTTCTGCAAGATTCGCAGGAGAGCTTCTGTGAAGTTTGGAAAGTAGGAGACGAGATACTGGCATAAGTAAAGTTGTGAGGATGGGGCACGAGTCACGCTTGGGTCGCTCAGTTGGTAGAGCACTTGCCTGCAAAAGGCAAAGGTC